>NC_092038.1:77740157-77919709 GCF_003086295.3 Arachis hypogaea | reverse complement strand
CAAGAGAGGTGATGGATTCATAGACTTCATAGCTTTAAGACATGAATTTAAATTTTTTAATTATGAATAAGAACAAGACTCAAAATAGATATAGATGAAACTAGTAAAAATTAGAAAACAAAAATTTAAATAGGCTCCTAATGATAGATTTCACAGAGTTAGATCAACAACCTTGATTTGAGAAGTGATGCTCCCTCAATTAGAGAAATTTGGCATTCAATCTTGAAGTCACGCCCTTGCTTCTCTTTTCTTCAGCAATTCAAAGCATGCAGTTCTGATTCTGCTGTTCTCCTTAAGCTGCTCCATAGTTTCTTGCAACTTGGTGATAGATGCTTCTAGCTGGCCAGTAGCCAATTTTAGGAAATTCAGGGAGGAATCCTGCGCCCTTTTTTGATAGAGTTGTCTTGCATTTGTCCTTCCATTGACTTCTTGGTGATTGGATGTTCAATGGGTATGAATTCATCTACTCCCATTTACCCAGCTCTTTACAGAGCAAGGAGATCAAGCTGGGTAAGCCAGTTTGGCTTCAGTGGAATTTTATTGCAATTGTGTAGATTCAAAGCAATAGATGATGAACCTCCATTTTTTCCAAGCATAATGTAAGATCATATGCTCTCTGAGTGACTCAAAGGTGTAGTGGGCAATATGGAACGCCCAATAAAGTCTAGCCAACCTCTTGCAATTGGTTTGAGGTCCCCCTCTTGAGTTGATTTGAGACACCCTTTGAATTGGTTATCCACTTAGTTTTGGGAGGCATATGTCTCAAGAACTTGATCCAACCTTATCTGCTCTCACCATTTCCTATTAAAGGATTCAGGATCATCCTGCAGTGAGGAATTTGAAGATTTCTCTTATTTTGTCCAGATGGAAGTAGATAACTTTCCTCTGACATGGTTCTGTAAGTATGGAAAGCAGTTCCAGTCATTCTTGTTATCTGTCAGCCACAGATATGAGTAAATTCCTGAACATATTCTTCCAACCTTTATTCAGGATTTGTTAGAACTTCCCATCCTCTGTTTCGAATTTGCTCTTGGATCCCCGATATTCATCTTCTTTCAGATCGAATTTGACTTCCGGGATCACTGACCTCAGACCCATTATTTTATGATAATGGTCTTCATGTTCTTTGTTAAGAACTTCTCTTGATTCCAAAGATCTTTGGATTATTCTCTTTCTTTCCTCTTAAATTGGTTTGTTTTTTCCTTAGGAGCCATGATCTTGATGAATCTTGGCTTAGTGATCACGGAAAAGCACACCAAACTTAGAGGTTTGCTTGTCCTCAAGCAAAGAAAGGAAAGAGGAGAGAGAGGAGAAAAGCAAATTCGAATGGTGTGGGAAAATAGGGAGGCCGAACGTGTATTTATAAGGGGGGGAGAGATTTCGAAAAATTGGAAGGAGATTTGAGAAGATATGGAGAGAATTTAAGAGAAAGTTGAGTTTTTTTTTGAACAAGATTTGGGGAGGATTTGAGAGAGATTTGAAGAATGATTTTAATTTTGATGATTTGAAGGTGAATGATGAAAGTTTGAAATGTGTTTATGTAGAAAAGTATGGATCAAAAAAAGAAAGTTTGAAAAAAATTGATCGAAAGCAAAATCTCAGTCCCCACCTTTCTGGCGTTAAACGCCCAGAATGGCATCCATTCTGGCGTTTAACGCCCATTTGCTAGCCATTGTGGGCATTTAACGCCCAGCCAGGTGCCCTGGCTGGCGTTAAACGCCAGAATTCCCTTTGTCACTGGGCGTTTTGCTAAATGCCCAGGATGCTGCACACCTGGCATTAAACGCCCAGAATGGTGCCATTCTGGCGTTTAACGCCCAAAGTACCTTATATTGGCAGTTTTTTGCCAGTAAGCTCTTTTTCTCTGCTTTTGCACTGAATCCTTCTGTAACTCTGTGAATTCCTTCATTTTTGATACTTGCCCTTGTAGAAACAAAACATATAACCTGCTAATGACTGGGTTGCCTCCCAGCAAGCGCTTCTTTACTATCTTTAGCTGGACCTTCACTGAGAATCACTCAAGTCTCAGTTTTGAGCATTCTTGCTCAAAATGTTTTCAAGATAATGTTTGATCCTCTGTCCATTAACAATGAACTTTTTGTCAGACTCAGCATCCTAGAGCTCAACATATCCATATGGTGATACTCCTGTAATCACATACGGACCCCTCCAACGGGATTTAAGCTTTCCTGGGAACAATCTGAGCCTAGAGTTGAATAGCAGAACTTTTTGTCCTGGCTCAAAGACTCTGGATGACAACTTCTTGTCATGCCATTCTTTGCCTTTTCCTTATAAATTTTGCATTTTCAAAGGCATTGAGTTTGAACTCCTCTAGCTCATTTAGCTAGAGCAATCTTTTTTCACCAGCTAACTGAGCATCCATGTTTAGGAACCTGGTTACCCAGTAGGCTTTATGTTCCAGTTCCACAGGCAGATGACAGGCCTTCCCATACACCAGTTGGTATGGAGAGGTTCCTATAGGAGTCTTGAATGCTGTTATGTATGCCCACAGAGCATCATCCAAACTCTTTGCCCAATCCTTTCTTCGGGCTATCACAGTCCATTCTAGGATTCTTTTTAGCTCTCTGTTAGAGACTTCAGCTTGCCCATTTGTCTGTGGATGATACGGAGTTGCCACTTTGTGGGTAATTCCATATCTGACCATAGCAGAGTATAGTTGTTTATTGCAGAAATGAGTGCCCCCGTCACTGATTAGTACTCTGGGAACACCAAACCTGCTGAAGATGTCTTTCTGGAGGAATTTCAGCACGGTCTTGGTATCATTAGTGGGTGTAGCAATTGCTTCTACCCACTTAGATACATAGTCCACTGCCACCAGAATGTAAGTGTTTGAGTATGATGGTGGGAATGGACCCATGAAGTCAATCCCCCATACATCAAACAATTCAATCTCTAATATCCCTTGTTGAGGCATGGTATATCCGTGAGGCAAGTTACCAGCTCTTTGGCAACTGTCACAGTTACGCACAAACTCTCGGGCATCTCTATAGAGAGTAGGCCAGTAGAAGCCACATTAGAGGACTTTAGTGGCTGTTCGCTCACTTCCAAATGTCCTCCATACTGTGATCCATGGCAGTGCCACAGGATCCTTTGTGCTTCTTCTCTGGGTACACATCTGCGGATCATTCCGTCTGCGCATCTCTTAAAGAGATATGGCTCATCCCATAGGTAGTACTTGGCATCTGAAATTAATTTCTTTCTTTGCACTCTGCTGTACTCCTGGGTATGAACCTCACAGCTTTATAATTTGCAATATCTGCAAACCATGGAGCTTCCTGAATGGCAAAGAGTTGCTCATCTGGGAAGGTCTCAGAGATCCCAGTAGAAGGGAGGGACGCCCCAGCTACTGGTTCTATTCGGGACAGATGATCAGCTACTTGGTTCTCTGTCCCTTTTCTGTCTCTTATTTCTATATCAAACTCTTGCAGAAGCAACACCCATCTTATAAGCCTGGGTTTTGAATCCTGCTTTGTGAGTAAGTACTTAAGAGTAGCATGGTCAGTGTACACAATCACCTTTGATCCCACTAGATAGGATCTAAACTTGTCAATGGCATAGACCACTGCAAGTAATTCTTTTTCTGTGAGTGTGTAATTCTTCTGTGCATCATTTAGAACACGGCTGGCATAATAAATGACGTGCAGAAGCTTGTCATGCCTCTGTCCCAACACTGCACCAATGGCATGGTCACTGGCATCACACATTAGTTCCAATGGCAATGTCCAGTCTGGTGCAGAGATGACTGGTGCCGTGACCAACTTGGTTTTCAGGGTCTCAAATGCCTGCAGACACTGTGTGTCAAACACAAATGGTGTGTCAGCAGCTAGCAGGTTGCTCAAAGGTTTTGCAATTTTCGAAATTTCCCTTATAAACCTTCTGTAGAATCCTACATGCCCCAGAAAGCTTCTGATTGCCTTAAAATTGGCAGGTGGTGGTAATTTTTCAATTACCTCTACCTTGCCTTATCCACCTCTATTCCCCTGCTTGAAATTTTGTGCCCAAGGACAATTCCCTCAGTCACCATAAAGTGACATTTCTCCCAGTTTAAAACCAGGTTAGTCTCTTAGCACCTTTTCAGGACAAGTGCTAGGTGGTCAAGACAGGAGCTGAATGAGTCTCCATATACCGAGAAGTCATCCATGAAGACTTCCAGGAATTTCTCCACCATATCAGAGAAGATGGATAGCATGCATCTCTGAAAGGTTGCAGGAGCATTACACAGACCAAAAGGCATCCTCCTATAGGCAAACACGCCAGAAGGGCAAGTAAATGCTGTTTTCTCTGGTCTTGAGGATCTACTGAAATTTGGTTGTAACCTGAATAGCCATCCAAAAAGCAGTAATAATCATGACCAGCTAGTCTTTCTAGCATTTGGTCTATGAATGGTAAAGGAAAATGATCCTTTCTGGTGGCTGTATTGAGCCTTCTGTAGTCAATACACATACGCCACCCTGTGATTGTTCTTGTAGGAACCAGTTCATTTTTTCATTATGAACCACTGTCATGCCTCCCTTTTTGGGAACAACTTAGACAGGGCTCACCTAAGAGCTATCAGAAATAGGATAAATAATCCCAGCCTCTAGTAATTTAGTGACCTCTTTCTGCACCACCTCCTTCATGGCTGGATTTAGCCTCCTTTGTGGTTGGACCACTGGTTTGGCATTATCTTCCAACAGGATCTTGTGCATGCATCTAGCTGGGCTAATGCCCTTAAAATCACTTATGGACCACCCAAGAGCTGTCTTGTGTGTCCTTAGCACTTGAATCAGTGCTTCCTCTTCCTGTGGATTTAAAGTAGAGCTTATAATCATTGGAAAAGTGTCACCCTCTCCCAGAAATGCATACTTCAGGGATGGTGGTAGTGGTTTGAGTTCAGGTTTGGGAGGTTTATCCTCCTCCTGAGGAATTTTCGAAAATTCCTTTGTTTCCTCTGGTTCTTCTTTATCAGGCTGAGCATCCTTGAAGATGTCATCAAGCTCTGATTCTAGACTTTCAGTCATATTGATCTCTTCACCAAAGAGTCAATAATGTCAGCGCCCATGCAGTCATTAGGTGTGTCTGGATGCTGCATAGCTTTTACAGCATTCAACTTGAACTCATCCTCATTGACTCTCAGGGTTACTTCCCCTTTTTGTACATCAATGAGAGTTCGTCCAGTTGCTAGGAAAGGTCTTCCTAGAATGAGAGTTGCACTCTTGTGCTCCTCCATTTCCAGCACCACAAAGTCAGTTGGAAAGGCGAATGGCCTAACCTTGACAATCATGTCCTCTATTATGCCTGATGGATGTTTAATGGAGCCATCAGCAAGTTGGAGGCATATCCGGGTTGGTTTGACTTCTTCAGTCAACCCAAGCTTTCTGATAGTGGATGCAGGTATTAGATTGATGCTTGCTCCAAGATCACATAGGGCTGTCTTGGTGCAAGCACCTTCTAATGTGCATGGTATCATAACGCTTCCTAGATCTTGAAGCTTTTCTGGTAAGCTTTTTAGAATGACTGCACTGCATTCTTCAGTGAGAAATAATTTTTCAGTTTCTCTCCAATCCTTCTTATGACTTAAGATCTCTTTCATGAACTTAGCATAAGAAGGTATTTGCTCAAGTGCCTCTGCAAACGGAATCTTTATTTCAAGAGTCCTTAGGTAGTCTGCAAAGCGGGCAAATTGCTTATCCTGTTCCGCTTGGCGGAGTTTCTGAGGATAAGGCATCTTGGCTTTATATTTTTTAACCTTAGTTGCTGCAGGTTTATTCCTTACAGAAGTGGTTGAAGAAGCCTTTTTAGAAGGATTACTGTCGGCACTCTCAGGTGTCTGATCCTCCCTTGGCGTCTGAACGCCAGGATTGGGTGAAGATTGGGCGTTTAACGCCATCTTCTCTCCCTTCTCTGGCGTTTGAACGCCAGAACTGGGCAGGGAATGGGCGTTTAACGCCAGCTTTCCCCTCTTTTCTGGCGTTTGAACGCCAAAAGTGCTCCACTCTGGGCTCTTACTGTCCTCAGAGGGATTTTGAACAGTGGTTTGGTTATCCTCTGTCAATTGTTCCTTATTGGCTTTTTGCTACTTTGAGCAGTGTTATTCAATGTCTTCCCACTCCTCAGTTGAACTGCTTGACATTCTTCTGTTATCTGTTTAGATATCTGCTGTTTTGCCTGATTCAACTGCAGTTCTATGTTCTTGTTAGCAATTTTAGTTTCTTGGAGCATCTCTTTAAATTCTGCTAACTGTTTTGTCATCAGTTGTAATTGCTGATTAAGCTCAACCATCTGTTCTTGAGGATTAGGATCAGTGGCTACTGCCATAACTTCTTCTTTTGTAGAAAACTCATTGCTAGAGTACAAATATTGATTTCTAGCAACAGTATCTATAAGCTCTTGAGCCTCTTCAATCGTCTTCCTCATATGTATAGATCCACCAGCTGAGTGGTCTAAAGACATCTGAGCTTTTTCTATAAGCCCATAGTAGAAGATGTCTAACTGTACCCACTCTGAAAACATTTCAGAGGGGCATTTTCTTAGCATACCTCTATACCTCTCCCAGGCATTGTAAAGGGATTCATTATTCTCTTGTTTAAAGCCTTGGATGTCCAGCCTTAGCTGTGTCATCCTTTTTGGAGGGTAAAATTGATTCAGGAATTCGTTTGACAACTGTTTCCATGTCTTTATGCTTGCCGTAGGTTGGTTATTTAACCACCTCTTAGCTTGATCTTTTACAGCAAATGGAAATAGTAATAATCTGTAGACGTCCTGATCCACCTCTTTATCACGTACTGTGTCAGCAAGTTGTAAGAATTGTGCCAGAAATTCAGTAGGTTCTTCCTGTGGAAGACCGGAATACTGGCAATTTTGCTGCACCATGATAATGAGTTGAGGGTTTAGCTCAAAGCTGCTTGCTTTGATGGGAGGTATACAGATGCTACTCCCATATGCAGCTGTAATGGGTTAGCATATGACCCAAAGTCCTTCTGGACTGCTCAATTCCACTTAGGTCCATGATGGAGAAAGGGAAATGATATGGATTGCAAGTAGATTAAAATATTTTATTTTTTTTTACCGAAAATAATAAAATAAAACAAAAGGAAAATAAAATAAAATGTCAAAACTAAAAGAAAATAAAATCAAAGCAAATTGAAAACTAAATCAATTAGTCAATTAAAAAGATTTTGGAATTAGCAATTGAAAAGATATGATTGAAAATTATTTTGAAAAAGATTTGATTTTTTTTTTGAAATGAGGAAAGAGAGAAACAACAAAATGACACCAAACTTAAAATTTTTAGAAAATTAGACACAAATTTTCGAAAATTTTAAGGGAAAAACACAAAGAGGACACCAAACTTAGAATTTTTACGAATCAAAAAGGGACTAAGGACATGCAAATTTGAAAATTAAAAGAAAAATAAAAGCATGCAATTGACACCAAACTTAAAATATGAGACTAGACTCAACTAAAAGACTCTAAACCAACAAAAATAAAACAGTCCTAATCTAAGCAACAAGATAAGCCGTCAGTTGTCCAAACTCGAACAATCCCGGCAACGGCGCCAAAAACTTGGTGCACGAAATTGCAATCACACTTTTGCAATTCCGCACAACTAACCAGCAAGTGCACTGGGTCGTCCAAGTAATACCTTACGTGAGTAAGGGTCGATCCCACGGAGATTGTCGGCTTGAAGCAAGCTATGGTTATCTTGTAACTCTTAGTCAGGATATCAATAATTATCAGGGTTGATTGTAAAAAGAAAAAGAACATGAAATAAGTACTTGTTTTGCAATAATGGAGAACAGGTTGAGGTTTTGGAGATGCTCTATCTTCTGAATCTCTGCTTTCTTACTGTCTTCTTCTTCAAGCACGCAAGGCTCCTTCCATGGCAAGCTATATGTAGGGTTTCACCGTTGTCAATGGCTACCTCCCATCCTCTCAGTGAAAATTTTCAACGCGCCTGTCACGGCACGGCTATTCATCTGTCGGTTCTCAATCAGGTCAGAATAGAATCTAGTGATTCTTTTGCGTCTGTCACTGACGCCCAGCCTTCAGGAGTTTGAAGCTCGTCACAGTCATTCAATCATTGAATCCTACTCAGAATACCACAGACAAGGTTTAGCCCTTCCGTATTCTCTTGAATGCCGCCATCAATTCTAGCTTATACCACGAAGATTCTAATTAAGGAATCCAAGAGATATCTACTCAATCTAAGGTAGAACGGAGGTGGTTGTCAGGCACACGTTCATAGTTGAGAATGATGATGAGTGTCACGGATCATTACATTCATCAGGTTTAAGAACAAGTGATATCTTAGAATGGAAGCAAGCATGATTGAATGAAAAACAGTAGTAATTGCATTAATCCATCAAGACACAGCAGAGCTCCTCACCCCAACCATGGGGTTTAGAGACTCATGCTGTAGAAGATACAATGAGAAACGTGTAAAGTGTCATGAGGTACAGATACAATGTCAAAAGATCCTATTAATAGTGAACTAGTAACCTAGGGTATACAGAAATGAGTAAATGACGTAAAAATCCACTTCTGGGTCCACTTAGTGTGTGCTTGGGCTGAGCATTGAAGCTTTCATGTGTAGAGACTTTTCTAGAGTTAAACGCCAGCTTTTATGCCAGTTTGGGCGTTTAACTCCAATTTTTATGCCAGTTCCAGCGTTAAACGCTGGGAATTCTGAAGCTGATTTGCAACGCCGGTTTGAGCCATTAAATCTCGGGCAAAGTATGGACTATTATACATTGCTGGAAAGCCCAGGATGTCTACTTTTCAACGCCGTTGAGAGCGCGCCAATTGGGCGTCTGTAGCTCCAGAAAATCTACTTCGAGTGCAGGGAGGTCAGAATCCAACAGCATCTGCAGTCCTTTTCAGCCTCTGAATCAGATTTTTGCTCAGGACCCTCAATTTCAGCCAGAAAATACCTGAAATCACAGAAAAATACACAAACTCATAGTAAAGTCCAGAAAAGTGAATTTTAACTAAAAACTAATAAAAATATAATAAAAACTAACTAAAATATACTAAAAACATACTGAAAACAATGCCAAAAAGCGTATAAATTATCCGCTCATCATCCACATATTAAGGTGGGCCAGCTGAAGGTCTAAAAATTTTATGGAAATACATGGATTATTTACAAAGATGTTAGTGATGTGAATGAGAAGAACTACCGCACCTTTGTACGAGAAATTGTCCTCGACTTTAGCCCGAGGAGTTTAAGGAAAATATTCCAGTTGCCACCGCTGAACCCACATGTGCATGACTACAGTTTGAGGATGATATGCTATAGGAATTATGATGAGGGGCTTACAGACATATGCCTCCCGGGTGTCCAATGGAAATTAGGTGTGGATAGGCAGCCGAACCAACTGGCATGCAGTGATGATAAAGCTGTAGCTAAAGGGTGGTTTGAGTTTGTTCAGAGATCTATTATTCTGATGAGCAACCGCTCTGACTGAACTGTGGATAGAGCCATATTGGTCAACTGCATTATGAAGGATAATGAGGTAGATGTGGGTGCAATCATTCCCCGACAGATTTAAAACATCACCTCCAACGCTAACACACATTCTAAGTTGGCATTCCCTCACCTTATTCACCACCTTTGCGAACCTTCAAGGGTCAACTTGGAGAATGACTTCCTCATTCCCATTGAGAGGCTGATCTCCAAGAAGACTATGGAATAGGCAAGAGAATATGCTCGAGTTCAAAGGAGAGAGCAAGCAGCCGAAGAAGAAGCTCAGCATGCTCTACCACCACCACTACAAGATTAGACTCTCACGCCTTAAAGGCATAACTTTCCATCTCAATAGTATTGCCAGCAGCTGACTTCCTCTCTTGAACAGATGAGGGTAACCCAAGATAGCCATGACATCCTTCTCCATCAGATTGTGACAGAGTAAGAGAGTCAATGTCATAAACTTCTCTAAGTGAGACAAGAGATAGGGTGACTAAGAGGACCACATGGAGCATATCCTGAGGAGGGAGATGTCCATCGTGATGACTGAGGTGGTTGAGTTTTCTTTTGTTCCTATTTCCCTTTCTTTATTGCTTATGCTATTTTTCCTGTTTTCGGTTTTCTGGTATTTACTATGTAAGAACCGATAGCCAAATTACCGGTTAAAATATAATAAAATAATAAATTTATTTGTCCAGAATAAGTTTAAAATTTTAGAACTCTTAAATTAAAATTTTAGAGGTGAGATTTTCATTTAGTGAATTTTTTCGAGTGGAAAAATATAATTTTCTACGAAAAATTACGTAAAAATGCGTGCCGGTAAATTAGCCGGTAGTACCGGCTTAAGTCTATCCGATACTACGTGAGAGTAATAAAAACTAAAAAAATAACTTAGGAAAATAAATAAAGTCAAAAACCAAACGCTAATTCTAAAGGTTTGGCCCAAAGTTGGGCCAAACGGGCCAAAAATGTTAACGGATTGGACTAGATCTAAGTTGGGCCGAAGCCATACATATATATAGCCAATTAATGAACCATTCAGCCTCATTCTCACCTTCAAACACAAGAGCAGCTGCCAAGTGAGAAGAGAGAAGAACACCATTAACACTATTCACAATTTTCTTTAATTAATCATAACTTGAGCTACGGTGCTCTGATTTGTGTGCCATTTTCGGCTATGCGAAGCTCGTCAGTTCTAACTAGGCTTTGCTAGTAAGATTTTGAATTTCACACTCCGTTCTTCAGCCTTAAGAATTTTGAAAATTTAGGTTTAGATTTTGAATAAATTTTGTGATTTTGGTTGTTTTGGTGCCATCCAATAGTGGGTTATTATTGGTTTGTGCCCCTAATCACCATTGGAAAAGCTAAAAAACTCTTTGCCCTTGTAAATTGATAATTCTGTGAACCCTAGGTATTAATCATGGTGGTATTGGAATATATAGCTTGAATATGGTGATTGGTAGAGTTGATTGTGGCCATTGGATTTGAGTTTTGGTGGTTGGAACCTTGTGGAAGTGATGCTAGGGCATCTTGGCCAGTTTCACCGACCTTTTCTTTACTGTTTTAGGGTAGTTTCATGCATTTTCTTAGTAAATAAGCAAGTTTTGGGTAAAAATACACTTACATCTTGATTCAAGAAAACATTGAGAACTTTACATGATTTCATGAGAATTATGCATGAATTGAATGATAAAATGGACGATGCATGATCTCATGACTTGGAACAGAGCTTTGATGCACCCTGTTTGTTTGATTTCAGGACAAAGGAAGCAAAGAAGAGCCACGTTAGCCGCCACGTTAGTCTCACTAACGTGACCACTAACGTGGAATGGGAGCAAGCTTGCAGCGTTAGTGGAAACGTTATCATCAATAACGCCTTCAAAAGCCATCATAACCCACGTTAGTTGCCACGTTAGTTACATTAACGTGGGAAGTAACATGGAAGGAAAGGGAAGCTCCAACGTTAGTGGTAAAAGTAAACACCACTAACGTTCCAAAAGGCCACACAAAGCCACGTTAAGAGTCACGTTAATTCAATTAACGTGAACTCTAACTTGGAATAAAGAAGAGATCGCCAACGTTAGTGACACTCACCTTTGTCACTAACACTAGATCAGGCCAAGATTGCCTACGTTAGTCGTCATGTTAAGACCACTAACGTTAATGGTAACGTGGAGCAATGAATGATGGGCCAACGTTAGTGACACTAACCTTTGTCACTAACATTGGAGATGGCAAGCACAACCACGTTAGTGGTCACATTAATGCCATTAACATGAGGCACTAACGTGTAAAGAAGGGGCGTTTTGAAGCGTTAGTGACAAAGGTGAGTGTCACTAACGCCCTCGAGCTTGGGCATGCCCACGTTAAGGGCCATGTTAGTTACACTAACGTGGATCATTAACGTGAGTGCCAATAACGCTTGCGAAGGGCTAAGAGGCTACGTTCGTGGTCACATTAGTACCACTAACGTTGAATGTTAACATGGATCAACTGGTTTGGAACATTAGTGACAAAGTTATCGTCCTTAACGCTTTCGAACCCAAGTTTACACCTAACGTTAACGCCACTAACGTCCTAACTAACGTCCTACCATGCCTGACTCACATTCTTTCTACAAGCAAAGTTAAGCCCACTGAAGACTGTAACTGCTTCAACTAAAGATCAAGGGTCCATATCCAAGACTTGAAGAGCTAATTAGAAGATCAGAATAGTAGTATATATAGGAAGTAGTTTTGAACTAGAGAGAAGGCTGGGCATTATTGGGAACTACATTCTATATATTTACTTTTCCTGTAAATTCTAGTTTACTTTTGAGAATGCACTCTTCTCTATCATCTTCCATTTTCAGAGCAATGAACAACTAAACCCCTTTTCATTGGGTTAGGGAGCTCTGTTGTAATTTGATGGATCAATTATATTTTTCATTCTTCTTCCGCTTTCTTTTCTCTCGATTTACTAGAAAGCTTTCGATCTTAAATCAATTGGTTAGTTGTCTTGGAAAAGAAACTCTCCATAATTGGATCTCCTCTGAGCCTTGGAAAAGGGATGAGGAGATCATGCTAGAATTGCTTTCTCATGTTGGACCAAATTGGGGTTTTGATGGATATAGTGACATATAATCCTATCAACGCTTTGATTTGGAAATACATGTGGTATAATCAGTGACCATACTTCATCTCTTCCCATGAGCAATTAAATCAAGAAATTGGGCAATTGTTCAAGCTTAGAGAGATTAGGTTGCCAAGAAATTGGGATATAATCACTTAAGATTGCCAAGGAGATCAATGAATGCATTAATTGAAGAAGAGATGAGAATGAACTTGATCCGGAGAATGCAACATTGCCTATGCCCAATGAATCCCCCATTTCTGATCTTTCCCTTTTGCCATTTACTTTTATGTTCATCTCCCCAAATCCCCATTTAAGATTCTGCAATTTACTTTCTACAATTTATATTCCGCCATTTATTTCCAGCATTTACATTTTCTATCATTTGCTTTCCCGCCATTTAATTTTCTGCGATTATCAACTCAACTTCTGCTTAGCTCAACTAGAACATTCCTCTAATTAAAGTTGCTTGACAAATCAATCCCTGTGGGATTCGACCTCACTCTGTTGTGAGTTTTTACTTGACGACAATTCGGTATACTTGCTGAAGGGAAATTTGTTGAGAGACAAATTTCCGTGCATCAAGTTTATGGCGCTGTTGCCGGGGATTGATTTTGTATCGTCAATGATTAAGTTGGAGGATAACTAAATTGAGCAATTTTCTTTGTTTTGATTATTTCATCTTAGTCATTTACTTCCAGTTTAGCTATTTTGTTTCCTTTTTCTATCTTCTTCATCTGTTTTCCTTGTTATCTACAATTTATTTCACTAACCCACTAACTGTTTGATACATTGCACCACTCACACTAACAGCCATTCTAACAAGAGTAATTTCTTCATTTATTTTCTTTCTTGCTTTTTGCTTTGTTGGTTGTATGACAGGTAGAAGAAGCGGAGCTTCAACTTCCTTTGATTCTAAACTTGAGAGGACCTTCCTTAGATTAAGGAGGCAAGCAAGAGGGAAGAGAGTCGTTGGTGCTGAGGAAGAGGAGGAGTATTTTGAAACAGACATGGAGGAGAATATGGAGAACCACCATGAAGAAGAAGCTCACAACCATGCCAGAGAAGGCCCAGTGAATCATGCTGGACAAGAGAGAAGAGTTCTAGGCTCTTACATCAACCCAAACCCAGGAAATTGTGGAAGTAGCATTCAAAAGCCAACCATACAGGCCAATAACTTTGAACTAAAGCCCCAGCTCATCATCCTCGTTCAGAACAACTGTGCATTCGGAGGAAGCGCCCAAGAAGACCCCAATCAACATTTAACCACCTTCCTAAGGATATGTGATACTGTGACGTCTAATGGTGTTCATCCTGACACCTATAGACTGCTTTTGTTTCCTTTTTCACTCAGGGATAAAGCATCTAAATGGCTAGAATCTTTTTCGAAAGAGAGTTTAACAACGCGGGAGGATGTGGTAAACAAATTCTTGGCGAGATTCTACCCTCCTCAAAGAATCAATAAGTTGAGAACTGAGGTACAAACCTTCAGGCAACAAGATGGTGAAACTCTCTATGAGGCATGAGAGAGGTTTAAGGACTTAACAAGAAGGTGCCCACCAGACATGTTCAATGAATGGGTGCAATTATACATTTTCTATGAGGGTCTTTCTTATGAATCAAAGAAAGCAGTAGACCACTCATCCGGGGGATCTCTAAATAAGGAAAGACCATTGAAGAAGCTATAAATGTCTTCGATACTGTAGCTGAGAATGACTACTTCTATGCTTCTGAAAGGAGCAACACTCGAGGAGTGATGGAGCTAAACCATATGGATGTACTGCTGGCTCAAAACAAGATGATCACCAAGTAGTTAGCTGACCTTAACAAGAAGATGGAAGAGAACCAAGTTGCAGCAGTCACCACTTCATCATCAGCTTAAGAAGGAGTAAATACAGAGGAAGAGAGTGACTGGGAACAAGCCAACTATGTTGGGAACTCACCTAGGCCGGCCCATGATCCATACTCCAAAATTTATAATCCTGGTTAGAAGAACCGCCCAAACTTTGGGTGGGAAAATCAACAAGATTAAGGCCAAGATTAGAGACGTCACAACCCCAACAACAATGTAACTCACCAACATTCCACATAGAGATCATATCAACACCCACCCAACAGTACCTCTCAACATCCATATCAAAACTAAAGTGGCCCTTCTCACCCCTCCTACCTCAATTCACCATCACCATTCGAAGATAGACTCTCCAAAATTGAGACTCTACTTGAAGATATATGCAAGGAAGTCCAAGACAACAGAGTATTCAAGGATGAAGTGCGAGCTAATATCAAAAACTAGGGAGACACCATCAAGAGGCTGGAGTCTCAAGTGGGATATCTCTCTCAGCAGATTCCCAAGCCTACTGATAGTTTCCCAAGTGACAGAGAAAAACCCGAGAGGTGAAGCAAAGAAGGTAAGATGGGAAGAATGCAAAATGGTCACTATAAGTGATGAGGGAAGTGTGGAAGAACTGAACAAACCATTAGAACACTCTCAAGATATTCCAGTAGAGAAGCAAGAAAAGAGTGACCAAGAAACCAACCCCACACAAAAGAAGGAGCTAAGGGAGAAGGAGATTCTGAACCCATATGCACCTTTTCCCCAAAGACTCAAGGGGGGTGTAAAAAGGAGAGTGTACTCAAAGTTCCTTGACATGTTTGCATCTCTCCATGTAAACATACCATTCATCAAGGCTCTCCAAGAAATTCCCTCATACATTAAGTGTATGAAAGAGCTGCTGACCAAGAAAAATTCACTAAAGGGAAGGCAAACAATAGTGATGAATAAGGAGTGCAGTTCTCTCATTCAAATAGAGTTGCCTACAAAAAGGAAGGACCCAGGGAGTTTTCATATCCCTTGTGCTATAGGAGAAACAAGGATTGATAAGGGACTCTGTGACCTGGGAGCAAGCATCAACTTAATGCCTTTATCCCTTATGAAGAAGCTTCAAATTAATGAGCTAACGCCCATGAATGTGATCATCAAGTTGGCTGACAAAACTCAAAAACAAGCAATAGGAGTGGTTGAAAACGTGTTGGTGAAGGTTAGGAACTACTTCCTTCCCACAGACTTTGTTATCTTGGAGATGGAAGAGAGTCACCTCCATCCAATCATATTGGGAAGACCATTCCTAGCCACAGCTAGAGCACTTATAGATGTGGAGCGAGGAGAGCTAATACTGAAGATACATGATGAACAACTTACCTTCAATGTCTTCAAACCCTCACAAGAAGTAGATCAAGAAAACAAGAAATCAAGGGAGGATCACAATAAGGCATTGGTGGAAGAAACAAGAACAGAAGCACAAACAATACACCTGAGAATCCCTTTGGTTGACAAACAATACAATCAGAAGGCACAACAGCTAAGGGAAACCCAAGAGGAGCTAAACTCACCGGAGTCACATGAGACCAGCAACAAAATTTCCATGGAAAAAAGAGGCCACAAGGAGCAGGGTAGCATTAAAAGAAATAAGGAAGAAGGCACCAAGGGGATGGAGGAACAAGAAGATCTCTACAGAGGATTTCTCTCCAGGAGATGAAGTAATCTCTACTTATTTCCTATCTATCCCACCTCATCTCCCCACCATTCCATCTCAGCTACCTCAAGTGTACACCATCAACAGATTTCTCTCCTTGGAACATGTGAAGATTCTTAATAAACCCAACTGAGATAGATTCACTGCGAGAGGGGAAGATTTGAGACATTACCAACCACCCTGACAAAGGCCAAACGTGAAGCTAATGACGCTAAAGAAGTGCTTCATGGGAGGCAACCCATGTTTTATATCCTTTCCTTTAGACCTTTAATAGTAGTTAATAAAGCAAGGTTCATGAATTCCAAATCAACCTTGACAAACACTTAGATGAACCCTTGTATGCAACATATAGTGAACAAGTTTGGTGTTCAAGGCATATTAAGAGGGCATGAACACAATTGATATCATGTCAATCTTAGAGCCTTAATCCACTCTTTCTACACTACATGCTCACAAACTAAGTTTGATGTCACCAATGTTGCATACATGAACACTCCATCAGTAGGTTGGGTTACATTCATGAATAGCATTTAGTTATTTAAAAACAAAAAAATTTAAAAAGTAGTTATTCCACTCTCTAACTTTTTCCGCCACCATTCAAACTCATTTTTTTCCTTTTATCTTGTAGGAGAAATGAAGGGAAGATTGGATGAAATTGATGGGACAAATGAAGAAGGGGGTTCGGCCACTTCATAAAGGGGGACTATACACACGTCTTCAAAGGGAGTACCTTGGGAAGTGTTGCCATGCAATATTGGGAGAAGGATATCCTTGGAAACTGAACCAATCACTTCATAAAAGTGGTGATCCTTGTGCTCATTTCATGCCAAACCCCAACCGTCCATCCTTAACCCATAAAGATTGATCCATACCTTCCACTTAGTCATTACCCTTCCATAAAAGTGGCCCTCTCATTCCGTACCTCCCCACATTCTAGAACCCTCCCCTCACATTTCTTTCTTTCGGAACACACACTCAAAACTTCTTCCTCCATCAAAAGCTTTCTCACACACTTTCACAGCTACATCTTTTAAGCTGCAATCATCCATACTTCTACATATTCGAAATCAAAGGTCACTCATGGCATCGTCGAGCTCTAAAAGAAGAAAAGGGAAGGAGCCTATGGAACAACGCCCTTTTGATGAGAAGAAATTTAGAACCTTTCACCATGCATTACAATTTGGGTGGATGGCTGATAAAGAGATCATATATGAGCTAGGCTTTCAAGTCAAGAAAAATAAGTGCCCCGAAATCACAGAGAAGGTGGAAAAGAGAATATGGGAGCTCCTCACTGATCCGGTCACAAAAGTAAACGTAACTCTTATAAGAGAGTTTTATGCAAACACAGTCAGGTATGATAGGGCAGATGAATCCTATATAAGCTTCCTAAGAGGGGTAATGGTGGATCCTAGTCCCGTGAACATCATGAGAGTGTTAAAGCTACGAACCATACCATTCGCAGAAGAGAGCTATCAATCCAAAATAGATAGCAGTCCCAATTATGACTAAATTATGGAAGATATATGCATATCAGGAGCGGATTGGGTAAGAGATTCCCATAAGAAGCCCAAATTCATTAAGAGAGGGGATCTCACCCCTGAAGCAAAGGGGTGGTTCGAAATTGTAAGGAGATCCATCCTTCCCACCGGAAACAACTCAGAGGTAAACCTTAAGAGAGCAACAATGGTATAATGTATACTCAAAGGGGGGAGAGATCAAGGTTCACAAACTCATAGCTTAAGGCACTCGGAAGTTAGCTGAGAAAAGTGATTCTAGAGGAAGGTTAGGCTACCCCAGCACCATTTTCCGTCTGTGCGCGAGGGCTGGGGTAGTGTTCGAAGATGGAGACCCTGGTGGACGAAATTGTGATCATCAACAATGGCTCCAAAGACTTGGTGCTCTTAGACATGAATCACACTTTGTCACAACTCTGCACAACTAACCAGCAAGTGTACTGGGTCGTCCAAGTAATACCTTACGTGAGTAAGGGTCGATCCCACAGAGATTATTGGTATGAAGCAAGCTATGGTCATCTTGTAAATCCCAGTCAGGCGGATTCAACTGTATTAAGAAATTATAGTATACGCGAAGGAATAAAATAGGATAGAGTTACTCATGTAAGTCAATGGCGGGAATTTCAGACAAGTGTATGGAGGTGATGTATTCCTTCTGAATCTCTGCTTTCCTACTGCTTTTATCCAATCTTTGTCACTCCTTTCTATGGCAAGCTGTATGTAGGGCATCACTATTGTCAATGGCTATATCCCATCCTCTCAGTGAAAATGGTCCAAATGCTCTGTCACAGCACGGCTAATCATTTGTCGGTTCTCGATCATGTTGGAATAGAATCCCTTTATTCTTTTGCGTTTGTCATCACGCCCAGCAATCGCGAGTTTGAAGCTCGTCACAGTCATTCAATCCCGGAATCCTACTTGGAATACCACAGACAAGGTTAGACTTTTCGGATTCCCATGAATGCCGCCATCAATTCTAGCTTATACCACGAAGATTCTAATTAAGGAATCTAAGAGACATGTGTCCGGTCTAAGGTAGAACGGAAGTGGTTATCAGTCATACGTTCATAGGTGAAAATGATGATGAGTGTCACGGATCATCACATTCATCATGTTGAAGTGCAACGAATATCTTAGAATAAGAATAATTTGAATTGAATAGAAAATAGTAGTACTTGCATTGAAACTCTAGGTACAGCAGAGCTCCACAACCGTAATCTATGATGTGTAGAAACTCCACCGTTGAAAATACATAAGTGATGAAGGTCCAGGCATGGCCAAATGGACAGCCCCCAAAACGTGGTCACAGGATCAAAAATACAATCCAGGATGAAAATACAATAGTAAAATGTCCTATTTATAATAAACTAGCTACTTAGGGTTTACAGAAGTAAGTAATTGATGCAGAAATCCACGTTCGGGCCCACTTGGTGTGTGCTTTGGCTGAGCTTGAATGTTACACGTGCAGAGGCTTTTATTGGAGTTGAACGCCAAGTTGTAACGTGTTTCTGGCATTCAACTCTGGTTCGTGACGTGTTTCTGGCGTTTGACTCCAGAATGCAGCATAGAACTGGCGTTGAGCGCCAATTTACGTCGTCAAATCACGAATAAAGTATGGACTATTATATATTGCTGGAAAGATCTGGATGTCTACTTTCCAACGCCGTTGAGAGCACACCATTTGGAGTTCTTTAGCTCCAAAAAATCATTTTCGAGTGCAGGGAGGTCAGAATCCAACAGCATCAATAGTCCTATGTGAGCCTTTTATCAGAGTTTTGCTCAGGCCCCTCAATTTCAGCCAGAAATTACCTGAAATCATAGAAAAATACGCAAACTCATAGTAAAGTCCAGAAATGTGAATTTAGCATAAAAACTAATGAAAGCATCCCTAAAAACAAAGCCAAAAAGCGTATAAATTATCCGCTCATCACAACACCAAACTTAAATTATTGCTTGTCCCCAAGCAATTGAAAATCAAATAGGATAAAAAGAAGAGAATATACTATAAATTCCAAAAAATCAATGAATATTAATTCTAATTAGATGAGCGGGACTTGTAGCTTTTTGCTTCTGAACAGTTTTGGCATCTCACTTCATCCGTTGAAGTTTATAATGATTGGCTTCTCTTGGAACTCAGAGTTCAGATAGTGTTAATTGATTCTCCTAGTTAAGTATGTTGAGTCTTGAACACAGCTACTTATGAGTCTTGGCCGTGGCCCTAAGCACTTTGTTTTACAGTATTACCACCGGATACATAAATGCCACAGACACAAAACTGGTGAACCTTTTCAGATTGTGACTCAGCTTTATTAGAGTCCCCAGTTAGAGGTGTCCAGAGCTCTTAAGCACACTCTTTTTACTTTGAATCACGACTTTAACCACTCAGTCTCAAGCTTTTCACTTGGACCTTCATGACACAAGCACATGGTTAAGGACAGCTTGATTTAGCCGCTTAGGCCTGGATTTATTTCCTTGGGCCCTCTTATCCATTAATGCTCAAAGCCTTGGATCCTTTTTATCCTTACCTTTTGGTTTTAAGGGCTATTGGCTTTTTCTACTTGCTTTTTCTTTTTCTTTCTATTTTTTTTTGCCACCTTTTTTTTTTCAAGACTTTTGCTTTTTCAATGCTTTTTCTTGCTTCAAGAATCAATTTTATGATTTTTCAAATCATCAATAACATTTCTCTTATTCATCATTCTTTCAAGAGCTAATAATTTTAACATTCATAAACAACAAGATCAAAAATATGCACTGTTCAAGCATTCATTCAGAAAACAAAAAAGTATTGTCACCACATCAATATAATTAAACTAAATTCAAGGATAAATTTGAAATTCATGTACTTCTTGTTCTTTTGAATTAGAAACATTTTTCATTTAAGAGAGGTGAAGAGTTAATGGAATTATTCATAGCTTTAAGACATAGTTACTAACTACTAATGATCATGAAGTAGAGACACAAAACATAGATAAACATATAACATAAAAACCGAAAAGCAGAGTGATAAACCACTATTTTATGGTTTATCTTATGCTCAATTGAGTAGTTTTTATCAACTCTTTACTCACTTATTCATACAATTCGCATGTTTTACATTTTCCTTCCTAATTTTGTGCTATGATTGAAAACATGCTTCTTTGATCTTATATTTGCTTATTATTAATCCTCTCTTATGACCATTAGATGCCTTGATATGTGTGTTAAGTGTTTTCAGATATTATAGGGCAGGAATGGCTTGGAGGATGGAAAGGAAGCATGCAAAAGTGGAAGGAATACAAGAAGTTGGAGAAACTGCAAAACTGTCAGCCTGACCCTCTCGCACTAAAACGATCATAACTTGAGCTACAGAGGTCCAAATGACGCGGTTCCAGTTGCGTTGGAAAGCTAACGTCTGGGGCTTTGATTTGATATATAATATACAATAGTGGCCCTGACGCTAGGTGACGCGACCGCGTGCTCCATGCGGCTGCATCGCAGTGACGAAAAACCAGCGTGGCAGATTTCTTCTCCAACGATTTATGGGTTGTTTTCGACTCAGTTTTCGGCCCAGAAAACTCAGATCAGAGGCTATAAAGTAGAGGGATTGCATCCATTCAAAAGGAGACTTCAGATGCTCTCATAATTCACTTTTCATATTTTTAGATGTAGTTTTTAGTGAGAGAGGTTCTCTCATCTCTCTTTTAGGATTAGGATTTAGGACTTCTCTTAGTTTTAGGAGTGACTCTCAATCCCAGGTTTTTTATTTTTATTTATCCCAATTTAATTTATGAACTCTTCCATATTACAGATTACTCTTTTAAATTAAAGTTATTTGAGATATTTCAGATCTATGATTGCTTTGTTTAATTTATGTTGTTGGTACTTATTCAAATTATTTTCATTCGAGTAGATAGTTTTCCTTTTGGCTTTGGTTAAATAACTGGTGACTCTTGAGTTATCAAACTCATTGTTAATTGAAAATTTGAATTCATCCACTTAACTTACCTTCATAGTTAGAGGTTAAAAAAGTGGGAGAAAAATCTAATTCTCATTACAATTGATAAGGATAACCAGGATAGGACTTCCAGTTCCCATACCTTGCCAAAAGTTTATTTTATAGTTATTTATTTATTTTTCTTATTATTTTTTGTGTAACATACTGCCCCCTTACTTCTAAAACCCCAATTTACAAACTCATAACCAATAATAAGAACATACTTTCCTGCAATTCCTTGAGAAGACGACCCGAGGTTTAAATACTTCGGTTATCAATTTATTTAGGGGTTTTTACTTGTGACAACCAAAACGTTTGTACGAAGGGATTTCTGTCGGTTTAGAGACTATATCTACAACGCGACTGTTTTTATGAAATTCTTTACTGGCAAAAATCCCAACGCCAAAATGGCGCCGTTGCTGGTGGATAGTGAGCAGCACGATTTGATATTGGAACAAGTGGAGGAAGCCGGAATTATTGAAAAAGAAGAAGAGGCAGTGGTTGAACCTCCATGGGAAAGTCAAGTTATAGAGAATCCTTCAAAGACGTTTGAAGCTGATGTTGAGGAGGGTGTACAACCTCCGAAGCATATCATAGTTGAAGACTTTGAAGGAGACGATCAAGAGATGGATTCAATCATTGATGACTTCTTATCTACATTTGAATCCTCTTCCATTGGACTTGACATGGAGTTTAAAGAAGATGAAACACAACATCCCACGCTCTTGGTGAACAATGAAGAAGAGATTAAATTGGAAGAAATTCACCAAAAGGAAGAGGTTGATATTGAAGATTACAAAGAGGTGGAAGATGTCGAAGAAGAGCACAAGGGAGTGGAGCTTGCACGTTCATTAGAAACACCTCCCCCTAAGTTGCCATCATCCTTCACAACATTCAAGTGGGTAAAATTCATATCCCCTAGCTTTCTAATTCCACTTGAATATAGGCTACTGGAGACGGATGGTCAATTTAGAGCTCTCTGTGGCATTAAGAGTAAGAAGAAGATGGTCAGAGATAAGATTTATCCTGCAAGGTTCAACATGGTTGTGTGCTCAACATTTAAACGCAACGGTTGGTGTAGAGCTCACCTGAATGGGTCTAGGAAGTTGTCTGGCTGCTTCAGTGAGAATTCAGACTGTTTACCACCCGGCTGGAATAGTATTGCTCAACAAAAAGACGGGTGCAAAGGCAAGGTCTGGGACCCCGGAATCCATTCTACCAATCACCACTCTTGGGGTCTTGTCACTTGCTTTAACTTGCTTGAAGGCTTTCTGCGCCTAGTTTGGGATCCCGGAGGCTATTGGAAGTACAAACATTGGTGGGGATTCCTGGATCAATACAAGCACAAGTCACCCTAGCAGGTTGCTCATCAAATGTCCAACTTAAGGACTATAACTAAAAGTGCTAGGTGGGAGACAACCCACCATGGTATGATCGTTCATTTTTCATTTTTATTTAGTTTTATTTGCTTGAGTTTTATTTTATTTTATTATATTGAACCTAGAGTTTTGCATAACATCCATATTAGCATTGCATACTGCATACTTGCATATATATATATATATATATATATATATATATATATATATATATATATATATATATATATATATAAAGGGGCCACGCGACTCGACCGCATCAGCGATGCGTCCGCATCGCAAAAAGAGGGGAGAAAATAAAAACGAACAGAGAGTCACGCTGGAGCGTGGCAGGAGGCGTGCCAATGGCATAAATCACCCCACGCAACCGCGTCGCTGATGCGACCTCGTCATATGGGAATAATGGCCTCCCACGCGACCGCGTGACACACGCGGCTGCGTGACCAAGATTTCAACGTAAAAGGGTGAACAACCAATTATTGTGCTAGAGTGGTGCCGGATTGGTGCTGAACGCACAATTCTATCCACGCGGCCGCGTGACCCACGCGACCACGTCACATTCTTCTAGAGCCCACTCACGCGATCGCATGGGTCACTTAAAATTTGGCACTAATAATAATTTGAATAGAGAGTTGTGCGAGCGCGAGGCTGCCCTCGCGCCAGTAGCATGAATTGTGTCACGCGACCGCGTGATCGACGCGATCGCGTCAATCAGTATCAGCGCAAGTCGCGCAACTGCGTGTTCCACGCGTCCGCGTCGCTTGCGCCGCACAGCTTATCCTAATTTGCCAAATATCTTCTCTTTTCTTCCCCAATCCTAATTTCTTCTATCTTTTCTTCTTTCTTCTTTCTTTCTTACTTTACTTCTTTCCCTTCTCATTCTTCTTATCTTCTATTTTATTTTACTTAATTTATTTGCATATCTCATTCATCGCATCTTAATTTTGTGCATATTGTTTTTATTTTTTTTTCTGAATTTTTTTATTTTTCCATTGGTGTTAAAAAAAAACTTTCTTATTCTACTGTTGCATCTTTTCTTAAATTTATTTTGGTAACTTGTTTTACACTGTGGGATGATATTAATTATCTGCCAATGCCAATCTTTTATGATATTTGCACTCCATTTGCATTGGCATGAACTTGTATTGATACTTCCATTACCCACTCTCCTCCCCTATGTTACAAATTTTAGACCACTGGTATGCCATGACTTCTATTGTTTTCTCATGTACATGTTGAAGCTTCCATGTAAATGAGACCCTTATCATTTGGCATTAACCCACCCATACTTTATTTATTTTCTTATCTTTATTTCTGGGTTACTTTTCTTCCCTTTTTCTTTCAGGATGGCCACCAAGAAAGGTAAAGAGAAAGCTACTCCCATACCACTGGCAAGGAAAGGAACATAAAGAGCACGAGCTGCGGAGCCACCCATCCACCTGTACATCTTAGCATGCACCGAGGACGGTGCAACCTTTAAGTGTGGGGAGGTCAATACCGATCTTCATGGGTTAGTACTTCCTTGTCTCAACACCAATGTTTAAATTTTCTTTGTAGATTAGTTGTTGCATTTGCATGTGTTGATTGCATGTTTGTTTTTTTTTTTGTGCATATTTTACCACTTGGTTAAAGTAATGTTTTCTTTTTCAAGAAATTTCTATAGTATTTCACTAATTTGAATAAACTTTTTGAAAAACTTGTTTGAAGAAATATTATTTTGGAACATAGTTTAGAGCCCGAACACACAAAACCAGTGAGATTTTGAGCCTATTTGATTGGTTGCATTTTATCAACCAATATTTTATTTTTTGGTGTTTTTTTTCTCTCTCTAAAATTGTGATCTTTGTCTTGCTTAATTCTATATTTCCATTGTTTAATGTATGCATGCACTGATATGATTGAGGCCTTTGTTTCACTAAGCTTACATACCCATATGGCCTTACCCTTTCATTATCCTTTGCAAACCAATTTGAGCCTAATATACCTATTTGTTCTTTACTTTAGCTCATTACTAACACTAAGCGGAAAATAATAATGTCCGTAATTTGAATCCTTGGTTAGCTTAGACTAGTAAAAGTGCTCATGATTTAAGTGTGGGGAAGTTGGGTTTGAAATTATTTGGTTTGAATAATTGGGTGTTGTATATTTTAGTGAAAATGTGCAAAATAATAGTAGAGCACATATTATTGCATTCAATACTTTAATCATATGCATTGAGAAAAATAAAAAAAAAAGAAAAAAGAAAAGAGCAATTAATAAAAGGGGACAAAATGCCCCAAAGTAAGTGTTGGTATTAATGCATATGTACTAAACTCAATGTTAGGATGCATGAACATGTGGAAAGCACAGCTAATGGGAAGTTAGATTTTGCATTTTAATTAAATGGATTGTCTTAAGTTAGGTGGAAAGTTTATGTTAATTAAGGATTCAAATTTTAGTCCACTTGGCCAAATACGATCCTACCTTGACCCTAACCCCATTACAACCCTTAAAAGACCTCTTGATTTGTGTATTGGTGCATTAAATTTTTGTTGATTGATAGATGAAAAACAAGCCTTAGAAAGCAAGGTTAGTAGAGAATTGAGAGAATCAAACCTTAAACACTTGAGTGATTAGAGTGTATACACTACCAGTGAGGGTTCGATGCTCAATCCCTTGTTCTCGGCTTTCATGAGCTATTTTCTCCTTGCAAGTCTATTTGTACTTCATTTTTATGATTTGAATTAGTGAAATCCAGTTCATATATGTTCTTAAAAGAATTGTTTACTTTTAACCAAGTAGGTAGAAGCATGTTGCATTTAGTTGCATTCATAGGTTGCATCTCATATATTCTATCATTCCTCTTCATCTCTTTATAGTTTCTCTTGAGCTTAGCACATAGAAAATAAGAACAAGGAATGAGTCCACCTTAGTGAGGGTGGCGCCTTCTTGAAGGACCAATGGTGCTCTTTGAGCTCCTTTATGTTTCTTCCTTGCTTCTGTTGCATGATCCCTATTGATTTTGGTGCTCTTATCCTTAGTTGCTTCCAATAATTGTGTGGAGGAAAATTTATCCCCTGAGGTATCTCAGGGATCTATTGATTTTCAGTCAAATGTTCTACCACTGAGCTATAGACCCTTTAGATGAATCTCTCCATCTCCTATGACTTAGAGGTGAAAGCTTTTGTCTTTCCTTTTCTCTTTCTTGAGGTTTCTCTAGCCTTAGGTGCCATCAATGGTTATGGAAAAACAAAAAGCTATGCTTTTACCACACCAAACTTAAAATGTTGCTCGCCCTCGAGCAAAAGAAGAAAGAATGGAAAAAGATATGGAGGAGAGGGAGAGATGTGTATGTTTCGGCCATATGGGTGGGATTGGGTGGGGAAGAGATGGATGGATGTGAGTGGTGAAGGGGTGATGGGGAAGAGAGATTGAGGTGATTGGTGAAGAAGAGAGAAGGTGAGTTGAGGTTGGTGGAGATCTTGTGGGATCCACAAATCCTGAGGTGATCCTGTGGGGTCCACAGATCCTGGGGTGTCAAGGATTTACATCCCTGCACCCATTAGGCATGTATAATGCCTTAGCATACAATTCTGGCGTTTAAACGCTGAAGTTATGCTCATTTTGGGCGTTCAACGCCCAATTGCAGCATGTTTCTGGCGTTGAATGCCAGTTCCATGCTTCTTCCTGGCGTTTAGCGCCAGCTTTCCTCAGGGCATATTCCTAGCGTTCAAACGCCAGGATGTTGCTTGTTTCTGGCGTTCAATGCCAGATCCATGCTCTGTTCTGGCGTTGAACGCCAGCCAGATGCTCCTTACTGGCGTTTAAATGCCAGTAAGTCTTTCCTCCAGGGTGTGATTTTTCTTCTGCTATTTTTGATTCTATTTTTAATTTTTGTATTTTTTTCGTGACTCCACATGATCATGAACCTAATAAAACATAAATAACAGTAAAATAAAAAAATAAAATTAGATAAATAAAAATTGGGTTGCCTCCCAACAAGCGCTTCTTTAATGTCACTAGCTTGACAATGGCTCTCATGGTGCCTCAGATGTTTAGAGCATGATGAGGGCCTCCCAACACTAAACTTAGAGTTTGAATGTGGGGGCTTCTCAACACCAAACTTAGAGTTTGGTTGTGGCCTCCCAACACCAAACTTAGAGTTTGATTGTGGGGCTTTGTTTGACTCTGTATTGAGAGAAGCTTACTGTGCCTCTTTTCCATATTTACAGAAGAACACCCTTGGGTCTTAAACACAAGGTAGTCCCCATTCAATTGAAGGACTAGCTCTCCTCTCTCAACATCAATCACAGCTCCTGCTGTGGCTAGGAAAAGTCTTCCAAGGATGATGCATTCATCCTCCTCCTTCCTAATGTCTAATATTATGAAATCAGCAGGGATGTAAAGGCCTTCAACCTACACTAACACGTCCTCTACCAATCCATAAGCTTGTCTTACTGACTTGTCTGCCATTTTTAATGAGAATATGGCAGGCTGTACCTCAATGATCCCTAGTTTCTCCATTACAGAGAGTGGCATAAGATTTATGCTTGACCCTAGGTCACATAGAGCCTTGTTAAAGGTCGTGGTGCCTATGGTACAAGGTATTAAGAATTTGCCAGGATCTTGTCTCTTTTGAGGTAATGTTTGTGGTGGACGAAATTGTGATCAATACTTTTCACAACTCAAATAATCCCCGGTGATGAACCCAAAGAATTGGTGTTCAATACCATGGCATAAACAGAACTTCGCACAACTAACCAGCAAGTGTACTGGGTCGTCCAAGTAATAAACCTTACGCGAGTAAGGGTCGATCCCACAGAGATTGTTGGTATGAAGCAAGCTATGGTCACCTTGTAAATCTTAGTCAGGCAAACTCAAATGGTTATGGATGATGAATAAAACATAAAGATAAAGATAGAGATACTTATGCAATTCATTGGTGGGAATTTCAGATAAGCGTATGGAGATGCTGTGTTCTTTCCGTCTCTCTGCTTTCCTACTGTCTTCATCCAATCCTTCTTACTCCTTTCCATGGCAAGCTATATGCAAGGGTTTCACCGTTGTCAGTGGCTACCTCCCATCCTCTCAGTGAAAATGTTCAACGCACCCTGTCATGGCACGGCTATTCATCTGTCGGTTCTCAATCAGGTCGGAATAGAATCCAGTGATTCTTTTGCGTCTGTCACTAACGCCCAGCCTTCAGGAGTTTGAAGCTCGTCACAGTCATTCAATCATTGAATCCTACTCAGAATACCACAGACAAGGTTTAGACCTTTTGGATTCTCTTGAATGCCGCCATCAGTTCTAGCTTATACCACGAAGATTCCGGTTAAAGAATCCAAGAGATATCCACCCAATCTAAGGTAGAACGGAGGTGGTTGTCAGGCACACGTTCATAGGTGAGAATGATGATGAGTGTCACGGATCATCACATTCATCAAGTTGAAGGACAAGTGATATCTTAGAACAAGAACAAGCGGAATTGAATAGAAGAACAATAGTAATTGCATTAATACTCGAGGTACAGCAGAGCTCCACACCTTAATCTATAGTGTGTAGAAACTCCACCGTTGAAAATACATAAGAACAAGGTCTAGGCATGGCCGTGAGGCCAGCCTCCCAATGATCTAAGATAGCATAAGAACAAAGGTAGCTACCAAGATGATCTAAGAACTAGATGTCCAAAGATGAAAATACAATAGTAAAAGGTCCTACTTATAGAGAACTAGTAGCCTAGGGTTTACAGAAATGAGTAAATGACATAAAAATCCACTTCCGGGCCCACTTGGTGTGTGCTTGGACTGAGCATTGAAGCATTTTCGTGTAGAGACTTTTCTTGGAGTTAAACGCCAGCTTTTGTGCTAGTTTGGGCGTTTAACTCCCATCCTTGTGCCAGTTCCGGCGTTTAACGCTGGGAATTCTGATGGTGATTTTGAACGCCGGTTTGGGCCATCAAATCTTGGGCAAAGTATGGACTATCATATATTGCTGGAAAGCCCAGGATTTCTACTTTCCAATGCCGTTGAGAGCGCGCCAATTGGGCTTTTGTAGCTCATAAAATCCACTTCGAGTGCAGGGATGTCAGAATCCAACAGCAACTGCAGTCCTTTTTAGTCTCTGAATCAGATTTTTGCTCAAGTCCCTCAATTTCAGCCAGAAAATACCTGAAATCACAGAAAAACACACAAACTCATAGTAAAGTCCATAAAAGTGAATTTTAACTAAAAACTAATAAAAATATACTAAAAACTAACTAGATCATACTAAAAACATACTAAAAACAATGCCAAAAAGCGTACAAATTATCCGCTCATCACAACACCAAACTTAAATTGTTGCTTGTCCCCAAGCAACTGAAAATCAAATAAGATAAAAAAGAAGAGAATATGCAATGAATTCCAAAAACATCTATGAAGATCAGTATTAATTAGATGAGCGGGGCTTTTAGCTTTTTGCCTCTGAACAGTTTTGGCATCTCACTCTATCCTTTGAAATTCAGAATGATTGGCTTCTTTAGGAACTCAGAATCTAGATAGTGTCATTGATTCTCCTAGTTAAGTATGATGATTCTTGAACACTGCTACTTATTGAGTCTTGGCCGTGGCCCAAAGCACTCTGTCTTCCAGTATTACCACCGGATACATACATGCCACAGACACATAATTGGGGGAACCTTTTCAGATTGTGACTCAGCTTTGCTAGAGTCCCCAACTAGAGGTGTCCAGGGTTCTTAAGCACACTCTTTTTGCCTTGGATCTCTCTTTTATTTCTTTCTTTTTCTTTCTTTTTTTTCTTTTTCTCTTTCTTTTTCTTTCTTTTTTTTTGAATTTTTTTTCTTTTGTATTCACTGCTTTTTTCTTGCTTCAAGAATCATTTTTATGATTTTTCAGATCCTCAGTAACATGTCTCCTTTTTCATCATTCTTTCAAGAGCCAACATTCATGAACAACAAATTCAAAAGACATATGCACTGTTTAAGCATACATTCAGAAAACAAAAGTATTGCCACCACATCAAAATAATTAATCTGTTATAAAATTCAAAATTCATGCAATTCTTCTCTTTTTCAATTAAGAACCTTTTTCATTCAAGAAAGGTGATGGATTCATAGGACATTCATAACTTTAAGGCATAGACACTAAGACACTAATGATCATAAGACACAAACATAGATAAACATAATTTTCGAAAAACAGGAAAATAAGGAACAAGGAGATTAAAGAATGGGTCCACCTTAGTGATGGCGGCTTGTTCTTCCTCTTGAAGATCTTATGGAGTGCTTGAGCTCCTCAATGTCTCTTCCTTGCCTTTGTTGCTCCTCTCTCATGATTCTTTGATCTTCTCTTATTTCATGGAGGAGAATGGAATGTTCTTGGTGCTCCACCCTTAGTTGTCCCATGTTGGAACTCAATTCTCCTAGGGAGGTGTTTAGTTGCTCCCAATAGTTTTGTGGAGGAAAGTGCATCCCTTGAGGCATCTCAGGGATTTGATGATGAGAGGGGTCTCTTGTTTGCTCCATCCTCTTCTTAGTAATGGGCTTGTCCTCATCAATGGGGATGTCTCCCTCTATGTCAACTCCAACTGAATAACAGAGGTGACAAATGAGATGAGGAAAGGCTAACCTTGCCAAGGTAGAGGACTTGTCCGCCACCTTATAGAGTTCTTGGGATATCACCTCATGAACTTCTATTTCTTCTCCAATCATGATGCTATGGATCATGATAGCTCGGTCTATAGTAACTTCGGACCGGTTGCTAATGGGAATGATTGAGCGTTGGATAAACTCCAACCATCCCCTAGCCACAGGCTTGAGGTCGTGCCTTCTCAGTTGAACCGGCTTTCCTCTTGAATCTCTCTTCCATTGGGCGCCCTCTTCACAAATAACTGTGAGGACTTGGTCCAACCTTTGATCAAAGTTGACCCTTCTAGTGTAAGGATGTTCGTCTCCTTGCATCATGGGCAAGTTGAATGCCAACCTTACATTTTCCAGACTAAAATCCAAGTATTTCCCCCGAACCATTGTAAGCCAATTCTTTGGGTCCGGGTTCACACTTTGATCATGGTTCTTGGTGATCCATGCATTGGCATAGAACTCTTGAACCATTAAGATTTCGACTTGTTGAATGGGGTTGGTAAGAACTTCCCAACCTCTTCTTCGGATCTCATGTCGGATCTCCGGATATTCACTCTTTTTGAGTTTAAAAGGGACCTCGGGGATCACCTTCTTCAAGGCCACAACTTCATAGAAGTGGTCTTGATGCACTCTTGAGATGAATCTCTCCATCTCCCATGACTCGGAGATGAAAGCTCTTGCCTTCCCTTTCCTCTTTCTAGAGGTTTCTCCGGCCTTGGATGCCATAAACGGTTATGGAAAAACAAAAAGCAATGCTTTTACCACACCAAACTTAAAAGGTTTGCTCGTCCTCGAGCAAAAGAGAAAAGAAGAGAGTAGAAGAAGAAGAAATGAAGGAGATGGAAATGGCTTTGTGGTTCGGCCAAAGGGGGAGAAGTAGTGTTTAGGTTGTGTGAAAATGAAGGAGTGAAGATGGGTTTATATAGGGGTGGGGAGAGGGGTAGGTTTCGGTTATGGGAGGGAAAGTGGTTTGAATTTGAATGGTGAGGTAGGTGGGGTTTTATGAAGGATGGATGTGAGTGGGAAGAGAAAGATGGGATTTGATAGGTGAGGGGTTTTTGGGGAAGAGGTGTTGAGGTGATTGGTGAATGGGTGAAGAAGAGAGAGAGTGGTGGGGTAGGTGGGGATCCTGTAGGGTCCACAGATCCTGAGGTGTCAAGGAAAAGTCATCCCTGCACCAAGTGGCGAGCAAAATTGCTCTTCATGCCAATTCTGGCGTTAAACGCCGGGTTGGTGCCCAATTCTGGCGTTAAACGCCGGGTTGGTGCCCATTTCTGGCGTTTAACGCCAAGTTCTTGCCCTTTTTTGGCGTTTAACGCCAGTCTGGTGCCCCTTTCTGGCGTTAAACGCCCAAAATGGTGCCAGACTGGGCGTTAAACGCCCATCTGCTAGCCTTACTGGTGTTTAAACGCCAGCAAGATCTTCCTCAAGGGTGTGCTATTTTTCTTTCTGTTTTTCTTTCTGTTTTTGCTTTTTCAATTGATTTTGTGACTTCTCATGATCATCAACCTACAGAAAACATAAAATAACAAAGGAAAATAGATAAAATATAACATTGGGTTGCCTCCCAACAAGCGCTTCTTTAATGTCAGTAGCTTGACAGAGGGCTCTCATGGAGCCTCACAGATGCTCAGAGCAATGTTGGAACCTCCCAACACCAAACTTAGAGTTTGAACGTGGGGGTTCAACACCAAACTTAGAAGTTGGTTGTGGCCTCCCAACACCAAACTTAGAGTTTGACTGTGGGGGCTCTGTTTGACTCTATTTTGAGAGAAACTTATCATGCTTGCTCTCCATGGTGACAGAGGGATATCCTTGAGCCTTAAACAAAAAGGATTCTTCATTCACTTGAATGATCAATTCTCCTCTATCAACATCAATCACAGCCTTTGCTGTGGCTAGGAAGGGTCTGCCAAGGATGATGGATTCATCCATGCACTTCCCAGTCTCTAGGACTATGAAATCAGCAGGGATGTAATGGTCTTCAACTTTTACCAGAACATCCTCTACAAGTCCATAAGCTTGTTTTCTTGAGTTGTCTGCCATCTCTAGTGAGATTTTTGTAGCTTGCACCTCAAAGATCCCTAGCTTCTCCATTACAGAGAGAGGCATGAGGTTTACACTTGACCCTAGGTCACACAGAGCCTTCTTGAAGGTCATGGTGCCTATGGTACAAGGTATTGAAAACTTTCCAGGATCCTGTCTCTTTTGAGGTAATTTCTGCCTAGACAAGTCATCCAATTCTTTGGTGAGCAAAGGGGATTCATCCTCCCAAGTCTCATTACCAAATAACTTGTCATTTAGCTTCATGATTGCTCTAAGGTATTTAGCAACTTGCTCTTCAGTGAGATACTCATCCTCTTCAGAGGAAGAATACTCATCAGAGCTCATGAATGGCAGGAGTAAATCCAATGGAATCTCTATGGTCTCAGTAGGAGCCTCAGATTCCCATGGTTCCTCATTGGGGAACTCATTAGAGGCCAGTGGACGTCCATTGAGTTCTTCCTCAGTGGCGTTCACTGCCTCTCCCTCCTCTCCAAATTCGGCCATGTTAATGGCCTTGCACTCTCCTTTAGGATTTTCTTCTGTATTGCTTGGAAGATTGCTAGGAGGGAGTTCAGTAATTTTCTTGCTCAGCTGACCCACTTGTGCGTCCAAGTTTCTAATGGAGGACCTTGTTTTAGTCATGAAACTTTGAGTGGTTTTGATTAGATCAGAGACCATGGTTGCTAAGTTAGAAGTGTTCTGCTTAGAACTCTCTGTCTGTTGCTGAGAAGATGATGGAAAAGGCTTGCTATTGCTAAACCTGTTTCTTCCACCATTATTGTTGTTGAAACCTTGTTGAGGTTTCTGTTGATCCTTCCATGAAAGATTTGGATGATTTCTCCATGAAGGATTATAGATGTTTCCATAGGGTTCTCCCATGTAATTCACCTCTTCCATTGAAGGGTTCTCAGGATCATAAGCTTCTTCTTCAGATGGAGCTTCCTTAGTACTACTTGGTGCATTTTGCATTCCAGACAGACTTTGAGAAATCATATTGACTTGCTGAGTCAATATCTTGTTCTGAGCCAATATGGCATTCAGAGTATCAATCTCAAGAACTCCTTTCTTCTGATTAGTCCCATTGTTCACAGGATTCCTTTCAGAAGTGTACATGAATTGGTTATTTGCAACCATTTCAATTAGCTCTTGAGCTTCTGTAGGCTTCTTCTTCAGATGAAGAGATCCTCCAGCAGAGCTATCCAAAGACATCTTGGACAGTTCAGATAGACCATCATAGAAAATACCTATGATGCTCCATTCAGAAAGCATATCAGAGGGACACTTTCTGATTAATTGTTTGTATCTTTCCCAAGCTTCATAGAGGGATTCTCCTTCCTTCTGTCTGAAGGTTTGGACTTCCACTCTAAGCTTACTCAATTTTTGAGGTGGAAAGAACTTCGCCAAGAAGGCATTGACTAGCTTTTCCCAAGAGTTCAGACTTTCTTTAGGTTGTGAGTCCAACCATATTCTAGCTCTGTCTCTTACAGCAAAAGGGAATAGCATAAGTCTGTAGGCCTCAGGGTCAACCCCATTAGTCTTGACAGTGTCACAGATTTGCAAGAATTCAGCTAAAAACTGATGAGGATCTTCCAATGGAAGTCCATGGAATTTGCAATTCTGTTGCATTAGAGAAACTAATTGAGGCTTAAGCTCAAAGTTGTTTGCTCCAATGGCAGGGATAGAGATGCTTCTCCCATAGAAGTCGGGAGTAGGTGCAGTGAAGTCACCCAGCACCTTCCTTGCATTGTTGGCATTGTTGTTGTTTTCGGCTGCCATGGGGTCTTCTTCTTTGAAGATTTCTGTTAGGTCCTCTACAGAGAATTGTGCCTTAGCTTCTCTTAGCTTTCGCTTTAAGGTCCTTTCAGGTTCAGGATCAGCCTCAACAAGAATGCTCTTATCTTTGCTCCTGCTCATATGAAAGAGAAGAGAACAAGAAAATATGGAATCCTCTATGTCACAGTATAGAGATTCCTTGAGGTGTCAGAGGAAAAGAAAAATAGAAGGCAGAAGTAGAAAATTTGAACTTATCAAAGAAGATGGAGTTCGAATTGTGCATTAAGGAATAGTGTTAGTCCATAAATAGAAGGATGTGAGAAGAGGGGAAGAAATTTTCGAAAATAATTTAAAAAAGATTTTAAAAACATTTTGAAAAACTTTAATTGATTTTCGAAAACCATGATTGAGAAAGAAGTAAAGTGATTTTTGAAAAAGATTTTGAAATTTGAAATCAAAAAGATTTGATTGAAAACTATTTTGAAAAATATGTGGTTAAGAAGATATGATTGGTTTTAAAAAAATGTGATTGAGAATATATGATTTGAAAAATATTTTTAAAAAGATTTGATTTTAAAAATTAATAACTTGGCTAACAAGAAAAGATATGATTCAAAAATTAAACCTTTCTCAACAAAAAAGGCAACATACTTGAAATGTTGAATCAAATCATTAATTGATAGCAAGTATTTTTGAAAATAGAAAGAAATTGATTTTGAAAAAGATTTGATTGAAAAGATTTTGAAAACTTAAAAAAATTTGATTTGAAAACAAAATCTTCTCTCTTGTGCCATCCTGGCGTTAAACGCCAGAATGGTGCACATTCTGGCGTTTAACACCCAAACTACTACCCTTTTGGGCGTTAAACGCCCAGCCAGGCACCCTGGCTGGCGTTTAAACGCCAGTTTGCCCTTCTTCACTGGGCGTTTTGAACGCCCAGCTTTTTCTGTATAATTCTTCTGCTGTATGTTCTGAATCTTCAATTCTCTGTATTATTGACTTGAAAAGACACAAATTAAAAATATTTTTGGATTTTTAATAATGAGGAAAAATCAAACTACAACTAGAATCAAATAACAATGCATGCAAGACACCAAACTTAGTAGTTTGTATACTACTGACACTAACAAAATGAGAATGCATATGAGACACATAAACACTCAAGTCAATAGAATTCAAAGATCAGAGCAATGAAATTATCAAGAACAACTTGAAGATTAATGAAGACACATGCATGAGTGCAAGAAGAACAGAAACATGCAATTGACACTAAACTTAAAATGAGACTCTAGACCCAAACAAGAAATTTTTTGGATTTTATGATTTTGTAATTTTTTTGTGCTTTTTCGAAAATTAAGTGGAAAAGAAAATAAAGGTATCAAAATTCTTAGTGAGAATTCCAGGAATCATGCAATGTTTAGTCTAAGACTCCGGTCCAGGAATTAGACATGGCTTCATAGCCAGCCAAGCTTTCAAAGAAAGCTTCGGTCCAAAACACTAGACATGGCCAATGGACAGCCAAGCCTTAGCAGATCACTGCTCCAACAGCAAGATTGATAGAAATCAACATGCTCTTGTGATGATAAGTTGAAACTTCGGTCCAATAAAATTAGACATGGCTTCACAGCCAGCCAGACTTCAACAGATCATCATGAAACTCTAGAATTCATTCTTAAGAACTCTGAAGAAAAATACCTAATCTAAGCAACAAGATGAACCGTCAGTTGTCCATACTCGAACAATCCCCGGCAACGGCGCCAAAAACTTGATGAACGAAATTGTGATCAATACTTTTCACAACTCAAATAATCCCTGGTGATGAACCCAAAGACTTGGTGTTCAATACCATGGCATAAACACAACTTCGCACAACTAACCAGCAAGTGTACTGGGTCGTCCAAGTAATAAACCTTACGCGAGTAAGGGTCGATCCCATAGAGATTGTTGGTATGAAGCAAGCTATGGTCACCTTGTAAATCTTAGTCAGGCAAACTCAAATGGTTATGGATGATGAATAAAACATAAAGATAAAGATAGAGATACTTATGCAATTCATTGGTGGGAATTTCAGATAAGCGTATGGAGATGATGTGTTCCTTCCGTCTCTATGCTTTCCTACTGTCTTCATCCAATCCTTCTTACTCCTATCCATGGCAAGCTGTATGCAAGGGTTTCATCGTTGTCAGTGGCTACCTCCCATCCTCTCAGTGAAAATGTTCAACGCACCCTGTCACAGCACGGCTATTCATCTGTCGGTTCTCAATCAGGTCGGAATAGAATCCAGTGATTCTTTTGCGTCTGTCACTAACGCCCAGCCTTCAGGAGTTTGAAGCTCGTCACAGTCATTCAATCATTGAATCCTACTCAGAATACCACAGACAAGGTTTAGACCTTCTGGATTCTCTTGAATGCCGCCATCAGTTCTAGCTTATACCACGAAGATTCCGGTTAAAGAATCCAAGAGATATCCACCCAATCTAAGGTAGAACGGAGGTGGTTGTCAGGCACACGTTCATAGGTGAGAATGATGATGAGTGTCACGGATCATCACATTCATCAAGTTGAAGGACAAGTGATATCTTATAACAAGAACAAGCGGAATTGAATAGAAGAACAATAGTAATTGCATTAATACTCGAGGTACAGCAGAGCTCCACACCTTAATCTATGGTGTGTAAAAACTCCACCGGTGAAAATACATAAGAACAAGGTCTAGGCATGGCCGTGAGGCCAGCCTCCCAATGATCTAAGATAGCATAAGAACAAAGGTAGCTACCAAGATGATCTAAGAACTAGATGTCCAAAGATGAAAATACAATAGTAAAAGGTCCTACTTATAGAGAACTAGTAGCCTAGGGTTTACAGAAATGAGTAAATGACATAAAAATCCACTTCCGGGCCCACTTGGTGTGTGCTTGGGCTGAGAATTGAAGCATTTTCGTGTAGAGACTTTTCTTGGAGTTAAACGCCAGCTTTTGTGCCAGTTTGGGCGTTTAACTCCCATCCTTGTGCCAGTTCCGGCGTTTAACGCTGGGAATTCTGATGGTGACTTTGAACGCCTGTTTGGGCCATCAAATCTTGGGCAAAGTATGGACTATCATATATTGCTGGAAAGCCCAGGATGTCTACTTTCCAACGCCGTTGAGAGCGCGCCAATTGGGCTTCTGTAGCTCCGGAAAATCTACTTCGAGTGCAGGGAGGTCAGAATCCAACAGCATCTGCAGTCCTTTTTAGTCTCTGAATCAGATTTTTGCTCAAGTCCCTCAATTTCAGCCAGAAAATACATGAAATCACAAAAAAACACACAAACTCATAGTAAAGTCCAGAAAAGTGAATTTTAACTAAAAACTAATAAAAATATACTAAAACTAACTAGATCATACTAAAAACATACTAAAAATAATGCCAAAAAGCGTACAAATTATCCGCTCATCAGTTTGCTGAACCCATGTATCTAGTTCACTAATGAGCAAGGGAGGTTCACCTTCCTAAGCCTCATTACCAAACAACTTGGCATTCAGCTTCATGATAGCTCCTAAATATTGAGCAACTTGCTCTCCAGTTACATCTTCATCCTCTTCAGAGGAAGAATAGTCTTCAGAGCTCATGAATGGCAGAAGGAGGTTTAATGGAATCTCTATGGTCTCTATATGAGCCTCAGATTCCTTTAGGTCCTCAATAGGGGACTCCTTCTTGCTCAGGGGACGTCCCAGGAGGTCTTCCTCACTAGGATTTTCATCCTTTCCTCCCTCTCTGCATTCGGCCATATTGACTATATCAATGGCCTTGCACTCTCTCTTTGGATTCTCTTCTGTATTGCTTGGGAGAGTACTAGGAGGAGTTTTAGTTACTTTCTTACTCAGCTGGCCCACTTGTGCCTCCAAATTTCTGATGGAGGACCTTGTTTCACTCATGAAACTTAAAATGGCCTTAGACAGATCAGAGACCATATTTGCTAAATTAGAGGAGCTCTGCTCAGAATTCTCTATCTGTTGCTGAGAAGATGATGGAAAAGGCTTGCGATTGCTAAACCTGTTTCTTCCACCATTATTAAAGCCTTGTTGAGGCTTTTGTTGATCCTTCCATGAGAAATTTGGATGATTTCTCCATGATGAATTATAGGTGTTTCCATAAGGTTCACCCATGTAATTTACCTCTGCCATTGCAGGGTTCTCAGGATCATAAGCTTCTTCTTCAGAAGATGCCTCTTTAGTACTGTTGGATGCATTTTGCCATCCATTCAGACTTTGAGAAATCATGTTGACTTGCTGAGTCAACACTTTGTTCTGAGCCAATATGGCATTCAGAGCATCAATTTCAAGAACTCCCTTCCTCTGAGGCGTCCCATTATTCACGGAATTCCTCTCAGAAGTGTACATGAATTGGTTATTTGCAACCATGTCAATAAGTTCTTGAGCTTCTATAGGCGTTTTCTTTAGGTGAATGGATCCACCTGCAGAATGGTCCAATGACATTTTGGAAAACTCAGATAGACCATAATAAAATATATCTAATATGGTCCATTCTGAAAATATGTCAGAAGGACACTTTTTGGTCATCTGCTTGTATCTTTCCCAAGCTTCATAGAGGGATTCACCATCTTTTTGCTTGAAGGTCTGAACATCCACTCTAAGCTTGCTCAGCTTTTGAGGAGGAAAGAATTTAACCAAGAAGGCCATGACCAGCTTATCCCAGGAGTCCAGGCTATCTTTAGGTTGTGAGTCCAACCATGTTCTAGCTCTGTCTCTTACAATAAAAGGGAAAAGCATGAGCCTGTAGACTTCAGGATCTACTCCATTCGTCTTAACAATGTCACAAATCTACAAGAACTCGATTAAAAACTGGTAAGGATCTTCAGATGAAAGTACATGAAACTTGCAGTTCTGTTGCATTAAAGCAACTAATTGAGGTTTCAGCTCAAAATTGTTTGCTCCAATGGCAGGAATTGAGATGCTTCTTCCATCAAACTTGGACGTGGGTTTAGTAAAATCACCAAGCATCCTTCTTGCATTATTGTTGTTGGGTTTGGCTGCCATCTCCTTCTCTTGTTCGAAAATTTCAGAAATGTTACCTCTGGATTGTTGTAATTTAGCTTCTCTTAGTTTCCTCTTCAGAGTCCTTTCAGGTTCAGGATCAGCTTCAACAAGAGTGTTTTTTTTCTTGTTCCTCCTCATATGAAAGAGAAGAGAACAAGAAAAGAAGAGGAATTCTCTATGTCACAGTAAAGAGGATCCTTATTATTAGTAGAAGAAGAAAAGAATAAAGAAAGGAAGATCCAAATACAAGGGTAAGGATAGAGGCAGTGATTGGAGATGAAGAGAGGTGAAGAGAAGTGTTAGTAAATGAATAAATAAATAGAAGAAGATGAGAGAGAGAATTCAAAAATTAACTTTGAAAAGGAGTTAATGATTTTCGAAAATTAAAGATGAGATAGAATTAAAATTAAAATTTAAAACAATTAGTTAATTAAAAAGAATTTTGAAAAAGGGATGAGATATTTTCGAAAAGTAGAGAGGGAATAGTAGTTAGGTGATTTTGAAAAAGATAAAAAACAAACAAAAAGTCAAATAATTAGTTGGAAGAGATATTAAAATCAAATTTGAAAAGATAAGAAGATAAGAAGTTAGATAAGATATTTTAAAATCAAATTTTTGAAAAAGATAAAATTTTGAAAAAGATATGATATAAAAGATAAGATAAGATAGATTTAATTTTAAAAATTAAAATTAATTACTTGACTAACAAGAAACTAAAAGATATGATTCTAGGATTTAAAGATTGAACCCTTCTTAACAAGAAAGTAACAAACTTCAAAATTTTGAATCAATCACATTAATTGTTAGTGTAATTTTCGAAAATCATGAAATAATATTAAGAAAAAGATTTTTGAAAAATATTTTTTTAAATTTTCAATAATAAATAAAAAAAATGAAAAAGATTTGATATTTGAAAAAGTTTTGAAAAGATAAGATTTTTTAAAATTTGAAATTTTGACTTGACTAATAAGAAAACAACTTATTTTAAAAATTTTTGACCAAGTCAACCCAAAATTTCGAATTTTTGTGAGAAAAAAGGAAAAGATATTTTTTTATTTTTGAATTTTTTAAATGATGAGAGAGAAAAACATAAAAATTGACTCACAACATGAAAATTATGAATCAAAACACATTATGCATGCAAGAACACTATGAATGTCAAGATGAACACCAAGAACACTTTGAAGATCATGATGAACATCAAGAACATATTTTTGAAAAAAATTTTATGCAAAGAAAACATGCAAGACACCAAACTTAGAAATCTTTGATGCTTGGACAATATGAATGCAAAAATGCACATGAAAAACGACAAAAGATACAAAACAAGAAAACATCAAGATCAAACAAGAACGCTTACCAAGAACAACTTGAAGATCATGAAGAACACCATGAATGCATGAATTTTCGAAAAATGCAAGAAAAATTTTTTAAAGCATGCAATTGACACCAAACTTAAAAATTGACTCAAAACTCAAACAAGAAACACAATATTTTTGGTTTTTATGGTTTTATGAATTTTTTTGGATTTTTATTATTTTTTTGAAAATATTCTTTAGAAAAACGAAAATAAAGACAAATTTTTGAAAGATTTTTGAAAACTTTTTTGAAAAGAAAATAAAAAGAAAATTACCTAATCTGAGCAACAAGATGAACCGTTAGTTGTCCATACTCGAACAATCCCCGGCAACGGCGCCAAAAACTTGGTGGACGAAATTGTGATCATCAACAATGGCTCCAAAGACTTGGTGCTCTTAGACATGAATCACACTTTGTCACAACTCCGCACAACTAACCAGCAAGTGTACTGGGTCGTCCAAGTAATACCTTACTTGAGTAAGGGTCGATCCCACAGAGATTGTTGGTATGAAGCAAGCTATGGTCATCTTGTAAATCCCAGTCAGGCAGATTCAACTATATTAAGAAATTATAGTATACGCGAAGGAATAAAATAGGATAGAGTTACCCATGTAATTCAATGGCGGGAATTTCAGACAAGTGTTTGGAGGTGCTGTGTTCCTTCTGAATCTCTGCTTTCCTACTGCTTTTATCCAATCTTTGTCACTCCTTTCTATGGCAAGCTGTATGTAGGGCATCACTGTTGTCAATGGCTACATCCCATCCTCTCAGTGAAAATGGTCCAAATGCTCTGTCACAGCACGGCTAATCATCTGTCGGTTCTCGATCATGTTGGAATAGAATCCCTTTATTCTTTTGCGTTTGTCATCACGCCCAGCAATCGCGAGTTTGAAGCTCGTCACAGTCATTCAATCCCGGAATCCTACTTGGAATACCACAGACAAGGTTAGACTTTCCGGATTCCCATGAATGCCGCCATCAATTCTAGCTTATACCACGAAGATTCTGATTAAGGAATCCAAGAGATTTGTGTCCGGTCTAAGGTAGAACAGAAGTGGTTGTCAGTCACGTGTTCATAGGTGAAAATGATGATGAGTGTCAAGAATCATCACATTCATCATGTTGAAGTGCAACGAATATCTTAGAATAAGAATAAGTCGAATTGAATAGAAAATAGTAGTACTTGCATTGAAACTCGAGGTACAGCAGAGCTCCACACCCTTAATCTATGGTGTATAGAAACTCCATCATTGAAAATACATAAGTGATGAAGGTCCAGGCATGGCCGAATGGCCAGCCCCCAAAACGTGATCACAGGATCAAAAATACAATTCAGGATGAAAATACAATAGTAAAATGTCCTATTTATAATAAACTAGCTACTTAGGGTTTACAGAAGTAAGTAATTGATGCAGAAATCCACTTTCGGGCCCACTTGGTGTGTGCTTGGACTGAGCTTGAATGTTACACGTGCAGAGGCTTTTATTGGAGTTGAACGCCAAGTTGTAACGTGTTTCTGGCGTTCAACTCTGGTTCGTGACGTGTTTCTGGCGTTTGACTCCAGAATGCAGCATAGAGCTGGTGTTGAGTGCCAATTTACGTCATCAAATCTCGAATAAAGTATGGACTATTATATATTGTTGGAAATCTCTGGATGTCTACTTTCCAATGCCATTGAGAGTGCGCTATTTGGAGTTTTGTAGCTCCAAAAAATCCATTTCGAGTAGTCCTTTGTCAGCCTTTTATCAGAGTTTTGCTCAGGTCCCTCAATTTCAGCCAGAAATTACCTGAAATCACAGAAAAACATGCAAACTCATAGTAAAGTCCAGAAATGTGAATTTAGCATAAAAACTAATGAAAACATCCCTAAAAGTAGTTAGATCATACTAAAACCACCTAAAAACAAAGCCAAAAAGCGTATAAATTATCCGCTCATCAGACCCCGAGTGGATAAAAGTTGGCATCCCACTTACCTTTCGACGAATGCATTCTGTTGCACCTCCCCTACCTCAACGAAGACTAAGAAAGAGGGCAGCCCATCAAGTTGTAGAAGGACAAAACCCAGAGGAGCAAGCCCCAGCCACTTTGGACATGCACCAATTACAAGAAGCCATTGATGGCTTGTCTAGGCAATACATGGAGAATCAAGGGGCACAGAAGGAGCTTCAACTGCAAATGATGGGTCGCCATGAAGAATCATTCTCTAGATGGATGAATCAACAAGGGGAGTGGCAAAAGTAATTGATGGAGTAGCAACTGGAACAAGGGAGACAGTGGGGTGAATCTGATGAGCGAATTTTAGTATATTTTTATTTGTTTTTAAGAAAAATTCACATTTCTGGACTTTACTATGAGTTTGTATTTTTCTATGATTTCAGGTATTTTCTGGCTGAAATTGAGGGACTTGAGCAAAAATCTGATTCAGAGGCTGAAAAAGGACTGCAGATGCTGTTGGATTCTGACTTCTCTGAACTCAAAATAAAATTTTTGGAGCTACAGAAATCCAAAAGGCACGCTCTCAACTGTGTTGGAAAGTAGACATCTAGGGCTTTCCAGCAATATATAATGGTCCATACTTTGCCCAAGTTTAGATTACACAAACTGGCATTAAACGCCAGAAACAAGTTGCAAAGCAAAGTTAAACGCCAGAAACAAGTTACAAAGTAGCATTTAACTCCAAAGAAGACCTCTACATGTGAAAGCTTCAATGCTCAGCCCAAGCACACACCAAGTGGGCCCGAAAGTGGATTTCTGCATCATTTACTTATTTCTGTAAACCCTAGTAACTAGTTTAGTATAAATAGAACTTTTTACTATTGTACTCACATCTTTTTTATCATCCTTCATCTTGGGATCGGTCTTTTTCCCAAATTTTGAATTCATATGCCATTTGGGAAAGGCTGGCCATTCGGCCAATCCTAGACCTTGTTCTTATGTATTTTCAACGGTGGAGTTTCTACACACTATAGATTAAGTTGTGGAGCTCTGCTGTTCCTCGAGTATTAATGCAAAGTACTACTGTTTTCTATTCAATTCATGCTCATTCTTATTCTAAGATACTCATTTGCACACAAGAACATGACGAATGTGATGATTATGTGACACTCATCACCATTCTCACTCATGAACGCGTGATTAACAACCACTTCCGTTCTACATGAAAACAAGCTTGAATGCATATCTCTTGGATTCCTGGTCAATACGTTTGATTTCCTCTCTTGACAACAGACCCTTCAATTCCTTGAGATCAGAGTCTTCGTAGTATAAGCTAGAATCAATTGGCAGCATTTTTGAGATCCGGAAAGTCTAAACTTTGTCTGTGGTATTCCGAGTAGGATCTGGGATAGGATGACTGTGACGAGCTTCAAACTCGCGACTGTAGGGTGTGGTGATAGACTCAAAAGGATAGTAAATCCTATTCCTATACAATCGAGAACCAACAGCTGATTAGCCATGCGGGCAACCGTAGAGGACGTTTTTCATTGAGAGGACGGGAAGTAGCCATTGACAACGGTGACACCCAACATACAGCTTGCCATAGAAAGGAGTTAGAAGGATTGGATGAAGGAAGTAGGAAAGAAGAGATTCAGAAGGAACAACACATTTCCATACGCTTATCTAAAATTCTCACCAATGAATTACATAAGTATCTCTATCTTTATTTTACGTTTCATTTATCTTTTTATTATTAAAACTTCATAACCATTTGAATCCGCCTGACTGAGATTTACAAGGTGACCATAGCTTGCTTCAAGCTGACAATCTCCGTGGGATCGACCCTTACTCACGTAAGGTTTATTACTTGGACAACCCAGTGCACTTGCTGGTTAGTTGTGCGAAAATGTGAAAAAGAGTGATATTACAATTTTGCGTACCAAGTTTTTGGCGCCATTGAGATCACAATTTCGTGCACCATGTTTTTGGCGCCGTTGCCGGGGATTGTTCGAGTTTGGACAACTGACGATTCATCTTGTTGCTCAGATTAGGTAATTTTTATTTTCTTTTCAAAAAGTTTTCAAAAATCTTTCAAAAGTTTTTTTTATTTGTTTTCGTTATTTCCAAAATTATTTTCGAGAAATCCAAAAAATATTAATAAAATCATAAAAACTCAAAAATATTTCATGGTTCTTGTTTGAATCTAGGGCCAAATTTTAAGTTTGGTGTCAATTGCATGATTTTAATTGTCTTGCAATTTTCGAAACACATGCATTGTGTTCTTGATGATCTTCAAGTCGTTCTTGATGAATTGCCTTGTTTGATCTTCATGGTTTATTGATTTGCACTGCATGATGTTCTACATATGCATTCTTGCATTCATATGGCCCAAACATGAGAAAGTCCTAAGTTTGGTGTCCTCTATGTTTTCTTTCATTAAGAAAACTGAATTCTTGATGTTCATCTTGATCTTCAAGATTGTTCTTGGTGTTCATCTTGACATTCATAATGTTCTTGCATATATCTTGTGTTTTAATCCAAGAATTATATGTTTCGACTCATTTTGTTGTTTTTCAAAATTGAAAACATATCTTATTGAATAAAGGATTTAGCAAAATGAAGATCCAAGAACATAAAGCAGAGGAATTACAGAGAAAAAGCTGGGCGTTCAAAACGCCCAGTGAAGAAGGAAAACTGGCGTGTAAACACCAGTCAGGGTACCTGGCTGGGCGTTTAAACGCCCAAAGCATGCAGCAATTGGGTGTTAAACGCCAAAACATGCAGCTCCTGGGCGTTTAACGCCAGGATGACACCAGGAGAGGAATTTTGTTTTCAAATCAAATCTTTTTCAAATCTTCATATTTTTTCAAAATCAAATCTTTTTCAAATCAAATATTTTCAATCATATCTTTTTCAAAGTCATATCTTTTCAAACATATATTTTCAAAAATCAAATCTTTTCCTCATATTTTCAAAAATCTTGATTCAAAAATTTCAAGGTTGTTACTTTCTTGTTAAGAGGATTCAATATTTGAAATTTAGAATCATATATTTTAGTTTCTTGTTAATCAAGTCATTAACTTTTTAAAAGTCAAATCTTGTTAATTTTATCTTTTCAACCATATCTTTTTAAATCATATCTTTTTCAAATCACATTTTTTTAAATTCTAATTTCAAAATCTTTTTATAACTTCTTATCTTTTCCAACTTTATTTCTTATCTTTTTCAAAACCACAACCAATTTTTCAAAAATTTATTTTAAATTTTATTCTTCTTATTTTCGAAAATTCTCCCCCTCTCTTATCTTTTTATATTTAAACACTAATATTCCTCCTCCATTGTCAACTCAAACTCCATTTCTCTTTGTGTGTTCGAATTCTTCCTTACCTACCTCATCCTTCAATTCTTGTTTTCCTCTGACAGCTCAAGGAATCTCTATACTGTGACATAGAGGATTCTATATTTTCTTTGTTTTCTTCTCTTTCATATCAGCAGGAACAAAGATAAATGCATACTTGTTGAAGCTGATCCTGAACCTGAAAGGACTCTGAAGAGGAAGCTAAGAGCAGCTAAAGCACAAAACTCTGAAGAGGACCTCATTGAAATTTTTGAAAAGGAAACAGCAAAAGAAACAATTATGGCCGAACCAAACAACAATGCAAGGAAGATACTTGGTGATTTTACTACACCAACTTCCAACTTCTATGGAAGAAACATCTCAATCCCTGCCATAGGAGCAAACAATTTTGAACTAAAGCCTCAATTAGTTTCTCTACTGCAACAGAACTGCAAGTTTCATAGACTTCCATTAGAAGACCCTTATCATTTTTTAACTGAGTTCTTGCAGATCTGTGATACTGTTAAGACCAATGGAGTTGATCCTGAGGTCTACAGGCTTATGCTTTTCCCTTTTGCTGTAAGGGACAGAGCTAGAACATGGTTGGACTCACAACCTAGAGATAGCCTGGACTCTTGGGATAAGCTGGTCACGGCTTTCTTATCCAAGTTCTTTCCTCCTCAAAAGCTGAGCAAGCTTAGAGTGGATGTTCAGACCTTCAGACAAAAAGATGGTGAGTCCCTCTATGAAGTTTGGGAAAGATACAAGCAACTGACCAAAAAGTGTCCTTCTGACATGCTTTCAGAATGGACCACATAAGATATATTCTATGATGGTCTGTCTGAATTTTCCAAGATGTCACTGGACCACTCTGTAGGTGGATCCATTCACCTAAAGAAAACGCCTGCAGAAGCTCAGGAACTTATTGAAATGGTTGCAAATAACCAGTTCATGTATACCTCTGAGAGGAATCCTGTGAGTAATGGGATGTCTCAAAAGAAAGGAGTTCTTGAAATTGATTCTCTGAATGCCATACTGGCTCAGAACAAAATATTGACCCAACAAGTCAATATGATCTCTCAGAGTTTGAATAGATTGCAAAATGCATCCAACAGTGCTAAAGAAGCATCTTCTGAAGAAGAAGCTTATGATCCTGAAAACCTGCAATGGCAGAGGTGAATTACATGGGTGAAGCCTTTGGCAACACCTATAATCCTTCATGGAAAAATCATCCAAATTTTTCATGGAAGGATCAACAGAAGCAAGGATTCAATAATAACAATGGTGGAAGAAACAAGTTTAGCAATAGCAAACCTTTCCCATCATCATCTCAGCAACAGACAGAGCATTCTGAGCAGAATTCTTCTAGCTTAGCAAACATAGTCGTCGATCTATCTAAGGCCACTCTTAGTTTCATGATTGAAACAAGATCCTCCATTAGAAATTTGGAGGCACAAGTGGGCCAGCTGAGTAAAAGGGTTACTGAAACTCCTCCTAGCACTCTCCCAAGCAATACAGAAGAGAATCCTAAAGGAGAGTGCAAGGCCATTGATATAATCAACATGGCCGAAACCTTAGAGGAGGAGGAGGACGTGAATCCCAATGAGGAAAACCTTTGGGAACGTCCAGTGGCCAGTAAGAAATACCCTAATGAGGAACCAAAGGAATCTGAGGCTCATACAGAGACCATAGAGATTCCCTTGGACCTTTTTTTACCATTCATGAGCACTAATAACTATTCATCTTCTAAAGAGGATGAAGACATTGTTGAAGGGCAAGTTGCCCAATATTTAGGAGCAATCATGAAGCAAAATGCCAAGCTATTTGGTAATGAGACTTGTGAGGAAGAGCTTCCCTTGCTCACCAATGAACTGAATACATTGGTTTAGCAAAATTTACCTCAAAAGAGACAGGATCCTGGTAAATTCTTAATACCCTGTACCATAGGCACCATGACCTTTGAAAAAGCTCTGTGTGACCTGGGGTCAGGGATAAACATGATGCCACTCTCTGTAATGGAAAAACTGGGAATCTCTGAGGTACAGGCTGCCAAATTCTCATTGGAGATGGCAGATAAATCTATGAAAAAGGCTCATGGACTAGTATAGGACGTGCTAGTGAAGGTTGAAGGCCTTTACTTCCCTGCTGATTTCATAATCCTAGACAGTAAGAGGGATGAGGATGAATCCATCATCCTTGGAAGACCCTTCCTAGCCATAGTAAGAGCTGTGATTGATGTTGATAGATGAGAGTTGATCCTTCATGTGAATGAAGAATGCCTTGTAGTAAAGACTCAAGGATCTACATCTGTAACCATGGAGAGTAAGCATGAAGAGCTTCTTCCAATACAGAGTCAAACAGAGCCCCCACATTCAAACTCTAAGTTTGGTGTTGGGAGGCCACAACCAAACTCTAAGTTTGGTGTTGAAAGATCTCAACCATACTCTGATCATCTGTGATACTCCATGAGAGTTACCTGTCAAGCTATTGACATTAAAGAAGCACTTATTGGGAGGCAACCCAATTTTATTTTAATCTATATTATTTTGTTTTCTTTTAGGTTGATGATCATGTGAAGTCAAAGACAATTACAAAAATAAAGAAAAAAAAATCAAAAACAGCATTGAAAATAGCACACCCTGGAGGAAGGACTTACTGGCATTTAAACGCCAGTAAGCGTAGCAAAATAGGCGTTTAAACGCCCAATCTGGCACCTTTCTGGGCGTTTAAATGCCAGAACAGCGCAATAAACTGGCGTTTAGACGCCAGAACAGGAAGGAAAATTGGCGTTTAAACACCAGAACAAAGCAGCAGACTGGCATTTAAACACCAGAATTGCACTCTAAGGCATTTTGAACGCCCAATTGAAGCAAGAATGAGAATTCCTTGACCCCTCAGGATCTGTGGACCCCAAAGGATCCCATCAACCTCAACTCACTCTCTTTCCTCTTCACACCTTTCTACAACACTCTTCCCCAAATACCATTCACCAATCACTTTCTTAACTCTTCCCCAAAAACCCCCCACCCATTTTCAAAATTCAAAACCATTTCCCTCCTAAACCCACCCAAACCTTTCGGCCACTCCCTTTTCCTTTTCCTATAAATACCCCTCTCCACTCCTTTATTTTCACACATCATACACACCTTCCCCTCCCCTTGGCTGAAACACATACACCTTCCATCTCCTCCATTTTCTTCTTCTTTTACATCTTTCTTTCATCTTTTGTTCGAGGATGAGCAAATATTTTAAGTTTGGTGTAGTAAAAGCATTGCTTTTTATTTTTCCATAACCAATTATGGCACCTAAGGCCAGAGAAACCTCTAGAAAGAGGAAAGGGAAAGCAACTGCATCCACCTCTGAGTCATGGAAGATGGAGATATTTATCTCAATGGGTTCTTCAAGAGGAGGACGCTACCCACACTAAGGTGGACTCATTCCTTAATCTCCTTGTCTATTTATTTTCTGTTTTCGGTTTTTGAGCTTCATGTTTATCTATGTTTGTGTCTTCATTACATGATCATTAGTGTCTAGTGTCTATGTCTTAAAGCTATGAATAATTCCATGAATCCCTCACCTCTCTTAAATGAAAAATGTGCTTAATTACAAAAGAACAAGAAGTACTTGGATTTCAAATTTTATCTTGAAATTATTTTAATTACTTTGATGTGGTGGCAATACTTTTTGTTTTCTGAATGAATGCTTGAACAGTGCATATTTTTTATCTTGTTGTTTATGAATGTTAAAATTGTTGGCTCTTGAAAGAATGATGAGCAAAGAGAAATGTTATTGATAATTTGAAAAAATCATGAAATTGATTCTTGAAGCAAGAAAAAGTAGTGAAAAAGAGAAAAAAGAGAGTAGCGAAAAAAATGGCGAAAAAAAGGGAGAAAAGTAAAAGAAAAAGCAAGCAGAAAAAGCCAATAGCCCTTTAAACCAAAAGGCAAGGGTAAAGAGGATCCAAGGCTTTGAGCATTAATGGATAGGAGGGCCTAAAGGAATAAAATCCAGGCCTAAGCGGCTAAATCAAGCTGTCCCTAACCATGTGCTTATGTCATCAAGGTCTAAGTGAAAAGCTTGAGACTGAGGGGTTAAAGTCATGATCCAAAGCAAAAAGAGTGTGCTTAAGAACTCTGGACACCTCTAATTGGGGACTTTAGCAAAGCTAAGTCACAATCTGAAAAGGTTCACCCAGTTATGTATCTGTGGCATTTATGTATCCGGTGACTGGAAAACAAAGTGCTTAGGGCCACGGCCAAGACTCATAAAGTAGCTGTGTTCAAGAATCAACATACTAAAATAGGAGAATCAATAATGCTATCTGAATTCTGAGTTCCTATAGATGCCAATCATTCTGAATTTCAAAGGATAAAGTGAGATGCCAAAACTGTTCAGAAGCAAAAAGCTACTAGCCCTGCTCATCTAATTCGGACTAAGTTTCATTGATATTGTGAGATTCATTGTATATTCTCTTCTTTTTATCCTATTTAATTTTCAGTTGCTTGGGGACAACCAACAATTTAAGTTTGGTGTTGTGATGAGCGGATAATTTATACGCTTTTTGGCAATGTTTTTACATAGTTCTTAGTATATTTTTATTAGTTTTTTAGCAAAATTCACATTTCTGGACTTTACTATGAGTTTGTGTATTTTTTTGTGATTTCAGATATTTTCTGGCTGAAATTGAGGGACCTAAGCAAAAATCTGATTCAGAGGCTGAAAAAGGACTGCAGATGCTGTTGGATTCTGACTTCTCTGCACTCGAAATTGGATTTTTGGAGCTACAAAAGTCAAAATGGTGCGCTCTCAATTAGACATCCGGGGCTTTCCAGCAATATATAATAGTCCATACTTTGCCCGAGTTTAGATGACGCAAACTGGCGTTTAACACCAGCTTTCTGCTATATTCTGTCGTTAAACGCCAAAAACAAGTTACAAACTGGCGTTTAACTCCAAGGAAGACCTCTACATGTGAAAGCTTCAATGCTCAGCCCAAGCACACACAAAGTAGGCCCGAAAGTAGATTTCTGCATCATTTATTTATTTCTGTAAACCCTAGTAACTAGTTTAGTATAAATAGAACTTTTTACTATTGTACTCACATCTTTCTGATCATCCTTGATCTTTGGATCAGTCTTTTTCCCTATTTTTGAATTCATATGCCATTTGGGGAGGCTAGCCATTCGGCCATGCATAGACCTTGTTCTTATGTATTTTCAACGGTGGAGTTTCTACATACCATAGATTAAGGTGTGGAGCTTTGCTATTCCTCGAGTATTAATGCAAAGTACTACTATTTTCTATTCAATTCATGCTCATTCTTATTCTAAGATATTCCTTCGCACACAAGAACATGACGAATGTGATGATTATGTGACACTCATCACCATTCTCACTCATGAACGCGTGATTGACAACCACTTCCGTTCTACATGAAAACAAGCTTTTATGCGTATCTCTTAGATTCCTGGTCCATGCGTTTGATTTCCTCTCCTGACAACAGACCTTTCAATTCCTTGAGATCAGAGTCTTCATAGTATAAGCAAGAATCAATTGGCAGCATTCTTGAGATCCGAAAAGTTTAAACCTTCTCTGTGGTATTCCGAGTAGGATCTGGGATAGGATGACTGTGACGAGCTTCAAACTCGCGACTGTAGGGCATGGTGACAGATGCAAAAAGATAGTAAATCCTATTCCTACACGATCGAGAACCAACAGTTGATTAGCCATGCGGGAAACCGTAGAGGACATTTTTCACTAAGAGGACGGGAAGTATCCATTGACAATGGTGACACCCAACATATAACTTGCCATAGAAAGTAGTCAGAAGGATTGGATGAAGGCAGTAGGAAAGCAGAGATTCAGAAGGAACAACGCATCTCCATACGCTTATCTGAAATTCTCACGAATGAATTATATAAGTATCTCTATCTTTATTTTACTTTTCATTTATCTTTTAATTATTAAAACTTCATAACCATTTGAATCCGCCTTACTGAGATTTACAAGGTGACCATATCTTGCTTCAAGCCGACAATCTCCGTGGGATCGACCATACCTTACTCACGTAAGGTTTATTACTTGGACAACCAAGTGCACTTGTTGGTTAGTTGTGCGAAGTTATGAAAAAGAGTGATATTACAATTGTGCGTACCAAGTTGTTGGCGCCATTGAGATCATAATTTCGTGCACGAGAATCCTTCCACAGGTTGAACCAAAAGCAAGATCAACAACAAGAAGCCATCCAAAAGCTAATCAACATCCAAGCACATGAAGGTGCACACATTCATGAGATGCATCGGAAACAAAGAGATAGGCAAATCTCTTCGATGAATACAGAGCGTTCTCAGAAGGAGTCTATATGAGTGAGACTGGATATCATATACACACTCAAGTCAGGCTCGGATACTTAGTCAGACAACTGCCTGTATTGCACCCTGGGATCACAAGATATGAGGAAGTAAAAGATGAATTAGCATGAGAGGAAAGAGAAAGAGCAGAAAAGAGTCATGAATCAGTAAGGAAGGCACTGGAAGATTGGAAAAGAGCCAGAATGACACGGATACAGGGAAGCGCAAGTGGACACAAAGAGGACAAACAAGAAAGAGAGCATGAGCATCCCCAGAAGTAAAAGGTGGTGGAGTTCCCTCTTCGTTCTATCTTTTTCAAGTTTAAATAAGGAAAATCATGTATGAAATAGAACATGCTTCCATAGTAGCTTAGGAATTTTCAATTCTGTCTTTAAGATTTCATTGCTTAGGTCTATGTGTGCTCGTCTAAGTTTCCGGTTTTTATTTTCATCCTGCTTAAATGTATGTTTGTCCGTTAAGCTAAATAAAAGAAAATGTTATGAAAAACCAGAGTGGAGTTCATCTTGTGAAATAAGTTCTCAATGGTTGTGGTGTGGTAATTGATTAGCTAAGTTAGTTCACCAACAAGGTATATAGGCAACTAGATGTTCTGAATTATATGCTGGAAGCACATTCTATGAGACTAGCTAAATAACAAGATCCTAATAAGAAAAAGGAAAAAAACAGTGAGAGTTTGAAAAAGAAAGAAAAAGAATAAGAAATAAGGCTAGGCACCAAGGGTTTGAATCTTGAGGCATGTGTCTGTGGTGTTCTTGTGTAAAGGATCTGCTTGGATGAATAAGTTCTCAAGAGTGCTTCATCACTTGGTAACTTGGGTTAACTAACCCGGGATTATCAGCTGAAAATCCACTATCAAGAGCAACCTTGCTACAAAACACTTAGTAACCTAAAGAGGTGTTGGACACCAAGGCCTCAAGAAAAGAAAATAACAAACCATATGCCTGTGGTGTGCATGTATGGGGGAGAGAGACTTGAGAGAGTAGGTCCTTAGGGGTGTCTCAACACCTAGCACCTTGAACCAACTGGTTCGGGAGTGTTGGCTGAAAGCTTATCTAAAAGAGTCGCCCCCTCACAAAGCACTTAACCTAAAAGAATGCAATAAACCCTGAAAAGAAAGGGGGGATCAATGAATAAGGATCTCATAGGATGCAATCGACCAAGTATTCAAGAGCATGATAAGGACCTGAAAACCAGTAAAGGAATGAACCTAAGTTGCTATGCATGAAACCCCATAAACCAAGAACTTGACTTCTATAATAAGGACTTATTTCTCTTGTTCTTTCATTCATCATTCTTATGCTTCAGTACTTGCTTAGGGACAAGCAAGCTTTAAGTCTGGTGTTGTGATGCCTGGGCATCTTGGCCAGTTTCACTGACCTTTTCTTTACTGTTTTAGGATAGTTCCATGCATTTTCTTAGTAAATAAGCAAGTTTTGGGTAAAAATACACTTACCTCTTGATTCAAGCAAACATTGTGAACTTTACATGATTTCATGAGAATTATGCATGAAGTGAATGATAAAATGGATGATGCATGATCTCATGACTTGGAACAGAGCTTTGATGCACCCTGTTTGTTTGATTTTAGGAAAAAGGAAGCAAAGAAGAGCCACGTTAGCCGCCACGTTAGTCTCACTAACGTGACCACTAACGTGGAATGGGAGCAAGCTTGCAGCGTTAGTGGAAACGTTATCATCAATAACACCTTCAAAAGCCATCATAACCCACGTTAGTTGCCACGTTAGTTACATTAACGTGGGAACTAACATGGAAGGAAAGGGAAGCTCCAACGTTAGTGGTAAAAGTAAATACCACTAACGTTCCAAAAGGCCACACATAGCCACATTAAGAGTCACGTTAATTCAATTAACGTGAACTTTAACGTGGAATAAAGAAGAGATCACCAACGTTAGTGACACTCACCTTTGTCACTAACGCTGGATCAGGCCAAGATTGCTAACGTTAGTGGTCACGTTAAGACCACTAACGTGAATGGTAACGTGGAGCAATGAATGATGGGCCAACGTTAGTGACACTAACCTTTGTCACTAACTTTGGAGATGGCAAGCACAACCACGTTAGTGGTCACGTTAATGCCATTAACGTGAGGCATTAACGTGGAAAGAAAGGGCGTTTTGAAGCGTTAGTGACAAAGGTGAGTGTCACTAACGCCCTCGAGCTTGGGCATGCCTACGTTAAGGGCCACGTTAGTTACACTAACGTGGATCATTAACGTGGGAAAGAGGGACAAGGAGTAGCATTATTGGTAAAAGTGAGTGCCAATAACGCTTGCGAAGGGCTAAGAGGCTACATTAGTGGTCACGTTAGTACCACTAACGTTGAATGTTAACGTGGATCAACTGGTTTGGAACATTAGTGACAAAGTTATCGTCACTAACACTTTCGAACCCAAGTTTACACCTAACGTTAACGCCACTAACGTCCTAACTAACATCCTACCATGCCTGACTCACATTCTTTCTACAAGTAAAGTTAAGCCCACTGAAGACTGTAACTGCTTCAACTAAAGATCAAGGGCCCATATCCAAGACTTGAAGAGATAACTAGAAGATCAGAAGAATAGTATATATAGGAAGTAGTTTTGAACTAGAGAGAAGGCTGGGCATTATTGGGAACTACATTCTGTATATTTACTTTTCCTGCAAATTCTAATTTACTTTTTAGAATGCACTCTTCTCTATCATCTTCCATTTTCAGAGCTATGAACAACTAAACCCCTTTTCATTGGGTTAGGGAGCTCTGTTGTAATTTGATGGATCAATTATAGTTTTCATTCTTCTTCCTCTTTCTTTTCTCTTGATTTACTAGAAAGGTTTTGATCTTAAATCAATTGGTTAGTTGTCTTGGAAAAGAAACTCTCCATAATTAGATATCCTCTGAGCCTTGGAAAAGGGATGAGGAGATCATGCTAGAATTGCTTTCTCATGTTGGACCAAATTGGGGTTTGGATGGATATAGTGACATATAATCCTACCAACAGTTTGATTTGGAAATACATGTGGTATAATCAATGACCATACTTCATCTCTTCCCATGAGCAATTAAATCAAGGAATTGGGCAATTATTCAAGCTTAGAGAGATTGGGTTGCCAAGGAATTAGGATCCAATCACTTAAGATTGCCAAGGAGATCAATGAATGCATTGATTGAGGAAGAGATGAGAATGAACTTGATCCGAAGAATGCAACATCTCCTAAGCCAAATGAATCCCCCATTTCTGATCTTACCCATTCTATTTACCTTCTGCCATTTACTTTTATGTTCATCTCCCCAAATCCCCATTTAAGATTCTACAATTTACTTTCTGCAATTTATATTCTACTATTTATTTCCAGCATTTACATTTTCTATCATTTGCTTTTCCACCATTTAATTTTCTGCGATTATCAACTCAACTTTTGCTTAGCTCAACTAGAACATTCCTCCAATTAAAGTTGCTTGACCAATCAATCCTTGTGGGATTTGACCTCACTCTATTGTGAGCTTTTACTTGACGACAATTCGGTATACTTGCCGAAGGGAAATTTGTTGAGAGACAAGTTTCCGTGCATCAGGAAGCTTGTTGAAATCAAATTTGGTGATTTTGTGCATATTTGGAGTCGGCCAAAGTATGGTTTTGGTTTTCTCTATGTAATATGTAATGTTTTGTGAAACTTAGGCTAGTGGACCTTAGGATAAGTTTGAATTGTTAATGATGTATGATGATTTTTTTATGATTGTGATAGTTTTGAAGAATTATGATGTTGCTGTTGATGAATGATGTTGATTATTGATGTTGAGGTTGCATAATGATAATTATGAGGATTGGTAGTGATAACTTGATGATTGATGAATTTGATGGTAGATAATGATGCAAGTGTAATGAATTGATGTTTGAGGTTGAGGATCTTGAGGATAATGATTTATAATTGGAAATTTTGGTAAAAGTGATGATTTGGAACAAAATGGTAAGTTTTGGTATGGGTTAGAGTGTGTTGTGGTTTTGTTTTGATTTGGTTTGATGTTTTTGGAAAACTAAGAAACTTTATCAAATTTTGTAAAACTTTGTTTTTGACAAACTTTGGTGAGGCATAACTTGGCCTCCAGACCCCTTTTTGGATGAAACTTATTTTAAATGAAAGTTGTATTCGAGAGCTTTAAGACGTTTGAAGAATGGACGGAAAATGTTTTAAAACGAAAAAATTATGCACGTTTAAAGTTTGGTGCAAATATTTGAAATTCTGTAGCTTTCAAAATTTTATAAGTCTGTCATGGCATGTGTACGCGGACATGTGCACGCGACACGAGTTTTGGCCACTGCCAAGTGCTCTCGTGTACGCATGCACTAGCATGCATATGCAAGAACGTATATTTAAGGTATGCGTATGTGAGTTTTTAACACGCGCGCGGGGATTCCCTTCGGTTTGGGACTCTTGCGTACGTGAGGGAGGTGTCGCATACGCGACTACCCATTTTTACACCCATATGTACGCGGGACAGAGGCATGCATACGTGTGACCTCTATTTTGCTGAAAACTTATTTTTCTTCACTTTTAAGGGTTCTCTAACTTTCTAAACTTCTTTAACTTCTAGTAGACTCCTAACTAGTAATTAGACCCTAATACTAGGAAAGATGAGTTAGTGATTTAAATTGCTGATTTTTTGTTATGAGTTTAGAAGATGGAGATTTAAGTTTCTGAAGTATTGAAGATGGACTACTTGGGTAAGTTGACGGAGTACTATATTGATGATGAACTTGTGAACTTAAGGAATTGAGGAGTTATTTAGGACTTGGAAATGAATGAGTATGGTTATGAGCTTGATGACTTGAGTATGAATGGACTTGGACTGAATGGACAATGATCACTGAGACATACTATATACTATACTGATATTGTTGAGTTGCTATGCACCTGCAAGGATGGTGGTTAATCCTGCTTGTCGAGGTTGTGATATCAGTGTAAGGATGGTGGTTAATCCCGCTTAGGTTGAGATGTGAGGTTTGTGGCAAAGTGTCTCGCTCGCATCCTTTCGAGTCACAAGAGTGAGTCGGGCACTATATCCCTGAGAGAGTGAGCCAGGTACTATATCCCTGGCGGTACCCATTTATATTCATGACCGAAAGGCAACATTCTCATGGAAATGTGTCAAGTTGGCAATTCAATCGATAATGTGATATCACAGCCAATAGGATAGGCATTTATTATGTGCATTTTTTATGTGGTTGCTTGCTTTGTTTACTTGCCTATAATGCCTAAGTGTATAACTTGCTTACTTGCTTCTTGATTTACTTGCTATATATGAATTTTTCTTGTGTTGTACTTGCTTGTATATACTTGTGTTTTCTACTGAAATTGGGGAGGCTCGGTGGTGCAGAATTTATAACCCACAAACTACCCGGCAAGTGCACTGGGTCGTACCAAGTAACACCTTAGGTGAGTGAGGGTCGATCCCATGAGGATTCATGGACTAAGAAACAATGGTTAAGTGATTTACTTAGTTCAAACAAAAAAGAGTATTGAGAGTTCAAACGCATCAACAGTAAATTCAGGAAATCAGAAAGTAAGCAGTAAACAAGTTGTGAAGTATATATGGAGAAAACAGTTAAGGTTTCATAGATATCTATCTTCCGGATTGACTTTTCTTATTAACTATTTTAATCATGCAAGATTCAATTCATGGCCAAATATATGTGACTAAACCTTAATTCCTTAGACTTTTTTAGTCTTCTATAACCTTCATCAACCGCCAATTCCTTGGTCACTTAATTCCAATTAGAGGGTGAAGTTCAATTCTAGTTATATGCCACAAAAACCCTAATTACCCAAATATAAGAGGATTATATGTCACGTATCCCGTTAAGTCCAGATAATTAGAAATTCAGGAGAAATTGTTTTCGAGCTGTTGTTCAAGTAAAGAGATTTTCCATGTTATACAAGAACTCAATTAGAACAAGGGTCATACTTCCGTTTCACCCAAATTCATAAGATAAAGAACGAACACAATTCTTGAAATTGAAATCAGTGCATGAATTAAAATAGAAAAATAATAGTATCAATTCATACAATAGAAAGAGCTCCGAACCTTAACAGTGGAGGTTTAGATGCTCATGATTAAGAGAGAAAACTAAGAATCAAAAATACTGTAAAGTTCGGAATGAGGTAGAAGAGAAGAGATTCCCCGAAGGGCTGATTCTTTTCCCTTTTATATCTATTCCTAATTAAATGTAAAATATATTTTCTAAAACTAAATGATATCTTTTCCTATTTATAAATAAAATAAAAGTTTAATCAAAATTAATAAAAGATTGCGTGCTGGATCGTTAGCGAGAATGTGACCACTATAGACTCCAAAGCTGGCGCCAAACTTGGAGTTTCTCAAGTTTAGCACCACTAAGGCAGCAAGCAAGGAAGGCGTTGTGATGATCTTGGCGCAAAACTTGGGATTTCTCAAGTTTGGCGCCACCAAGGCACAAAGCAAGGAAGGCGCTATGATGATTATGGCGCCAAACTTGGGATTTCCCAAGTTTGGCGGAACCAAGGCAGTAATTCCATATGAAAGGTGTAAACTATTATATATCATTAGAAAGCCCTAGAAGTTGGCTTTTCAATGCTGCTAAAATCACGTCAATTGGACCTCTATAGATCAAGGTATTTCTGTTTGAGTTCAAGGAGGTCAAGGTTGACAGCATCATCTACTTTCTTCTTCTTCTTCTACAAAAACTCCATCAAATCTATCCGAATGCTACCTGAAATAAATAGAATTTCACACAACTCAAAGTAGCATTCATAGTGGCTAAAAGATATTTAAATCTCGATTAAACTTAACAATTTGAATGCAAATTCACTAGGAAAAGATAGGAAAGATGCTCACGCATCACAACACCAAACTTGAATTGTTGCTTGTCTTCAAGCAACCAAAACTAACATAGGCTTAGGATGTGAATTTGCATGAGAAGTGAGTGTTCAGTTAAGCTCATGTCCTTTCTTAAAGTGGGGTTTACACACTGCAATCCTGAATAGTTTTGTCATCTTACTCTCCTTTGAATCAGAGGAATGTCATTGCTATTTGGAATTAGAATTGGGATAATATTATGAATTCTCTAATCTTCTACACTTCAGTTTAATCCTTGAACACAACAAATTTCCTTTAATTCTCTTTTCTTTGGTGCTTTGCACCCTGAGCCTAGCTGTGACTTTAAATGCTTTGTCTCAAACTTCACTTGACACAAAAACACCACAAGCACTTAACTGGGGAACTCTCTTTAGGTTTTGATTTTTCTTTCAGTTACTCCCAGATAGTGGTTCTCAAAGCCTTTGGCATACTCTGTTAAATGCACTTGATCTCGACTCTTAGTGCTCTGTCTCAAGGATTACTTGACACAATTACACCACAAGCATATGACTAGGGAAACAACTCTTTGAGTTTTTAATCATGTCTGACCTTCCTAGTCATTGATGCTCAGAGCATTGGACCTTGCTTTTATTTTTCTTTTGTTGTTTCTTTTTCTTCAAGGATTAAGCTTTTGTTTAATTTAGAGAATTCATAATAGTTCTCTTAATTCCTATTCCTTATGCACCAACATCCTTTGATTCAAATTCAACTATGCACTGTTCATATGATGCATTTAGAATCACAAATAATACTACCACATTTAAGTAAATAAGACTACTCTTAAATATAAACTCAATTTCTAATGCAATACATCACTTCTTTTCTTTTCTTTTTAGACTCAAGTTCAGTGAGCAGTGCATGAGACAATTTTTTTTTGAACTAAAAGCAAATAACATAATGAAACTAAATCTAAGAACTAAACGTACTAAAGTTCAAGCAGGCAATCAAAGCAATAGAAAATAGAAGACAATAAAATAAGAACGGCAGAGGAAATAGAATGAAAGGAACTCAACCATCTCAGTTATGCTGGTGGCCATCGATTTCCTCCGGCTGTGCTCCTCCATAAAGAACATTCATCTCCCCATGGTGCCACTGATGATAAGGTAAATAGAGAGCGCACTCTACAATACCAAACTTAAAAGTTTGCTTGTTCCCAAGCAAAGAAAAACTCGAGGGTGTCAAAAATTCCTTTTAATTCCTCCTGTTCCTGTTTTAATAACTCTGCATGACCAAAACACATGTAAAACATGAAAAATTCTAAAAAAAATTAAGATAAAGTAATTTAAAACCAGAACTAAAATAACTATAATGCTAAAATCAAAATAACTATAAAATTAAAACCAAAGTAACTACAAAACCAAGGATACTAGTAGATGGGTTGCCTCCCAACAAGTGCTTCTTTAATGTCACTAGCTTGACATTTGATTGTTGAATTTTCTTCGTCTTCTTCTAGTTGGTTAAAAGAAATGTCTCCAAGGGGGGAGAGGTGAAAATTAGTGCCCTTGGACTTGAATTTCTCCTAACAAGCTTTCTTTTATTGTTATTAGCTTGATTCACCTTACTTGTTGGGAAAGAGGTTGGATTACTTTTTGTTGACCTTCTCTTTTTCATGGATATTGTCTTTTGTTTCTTGGTCACAATCCCCTTTTTTGTGCTTTCCTTAATTGCCGTCACTTCTTTGATTTCAAAATTTAGGTGTTGTGTGATGGTTGGAGTGTAGCCTTCATCAAGAACTTCTTGAATTGGTGGTTCAATAAACTTACCCTCTATGCCACTCTCTACTTCATTGGAGTGTAGATTCCCATAATTGTTTTGATCTCTTACAACCTCCTTTGTTTGTGCATCTTTCTTCTTTGTTTGTGCATCTTCCTCTTCTTCCATGTGTAGGGGTGGAGAGTTCTCTAATTCACTAGAGTATGAACTCCTTTGATTGATTTCCTCACTTTCTTCCATAGGATCTTGCATTGTATCTCTTGGGAAGAAATTTGCTTATTCCTCTTCCTGGGGCTTGATAATCAATTCCACATATTTTTCTATATTTTTGACACTCATCCTTATATCATGTATGTATTCTTTCATGAGAAGTTCAAGAGCTGATGGTTCTTGATATGAATAAGGAGATGGTGGCTCTTGATATGAGTAAAAAGAAGATGATTCTTCATATGAATAAGGAGATGGTGACTCTTGATATGAATAAGAAGAGGAGGATGGTTCTTGGTATGTATATGGAGATGGTGGTTCTTGATATGAATTTGGAGATGGTGGTTCTTGATAGTTAGAACATGGAACACTGAAGTTTCTTTGGTTTTGATTTTGCCAACCAAAATTTGGGTAGTTCCTCCATCCATAATAATATGAATCACTCATTGGGTGTGAGTAGTAACCCATGTGATCTCTCTCCATTATTTTTCCTTAGCATAAAGAACCAAACAGAATTAAACACACCATGTAGTAAATAGGCATGCAAAGAAGAAAGAACATAAATGAAAACAAAATAAAGTATAAAAGAAAATGAAAATAAAAGAAAAATAAAATAAAGAAAATAAACTGAATAATTAAGAAAATAAGATAACTAATAAGCAAAAAGGAGTATAAAATTTAAACTCAATAAGTAAAATAACTAGGAAGAATAAAACAACTAAGGGGACACCAAACTTAATTTCAGAAATTAAGAGGAAAAAATTTTTAAATAAAATAAATCAAAATATTTTTTAACTTTAAAAAAATAATTAAATGAAATTAAAGCAAAAATGCCTAATCTGAGAAATCAAACAACCAGTAGTTGTCAATCACAGTCAATCCCCGGCAACGGGGCCAAAAACTTGGTGCGGAATTTATAACCCACAAACTAACCGGCAAGTGCACTGGGTCGTACCAAATAATACCTCAGGTAAGTAAGGGTTGATCCCACGAGGATCGATGGACTAAGCAACAATGATTGAGTGATTGGCTTAGTCAGACAAACAGAAAAGAGTGTTGAGAGTTCAAAGGCATCAAACAGTAAATTTAGGAAATCAGAAAGCAAGCAGTAAACAAGTTGTGAAGTATATATGGAGAAAATAGTTAAGGTTTCAGAGATATCTATCTTCCGGATTGACTTTTCTTACTAACTATTTTAATCATGCAAGATTTAATTCATGGCCAAATATATGTGACAAAACCCTAATTTCTTAGACCTTTTTAGTCTCCTCTAACCTTCATCAACCACCAATTCCTTGGTCACTTAATTCTAATTAGAGGGTGAAGTTCAATTATAGTTATATGCCACAAAAACCCTAATTATCCAAATATAAGAGGATTATATGTCACGTATCCCATTATGTCCAGATAATTAAAAATTTAGGAAAAATTGTTTTCCAACTGTTGTTCAAGTAAAGAGCTTTTCCAAGTTATACAAGAACTCAATTAGAACAAGGGTCTTACTTTCGTTTCACCCAAATTCATAAGAAAAAGAACGAAAACAATTCTTGAAATAGAAATCAGTGCATGAATTAAAATATAAAAATAATAGTATCAATCCATACAATAGACAGAGCTTCTAACGTTAATAGTGGAGGTTTAGTTGCTTATGATTTAGAGAGAAAACTAGGATTCAAAAAAACTGTAATGTGCGGAATGAGGTAGAAGAGAAGAGATTCCCCGAAGGGATGATTCTTTTTCCTTTTATATCTAATCCTAATTAAATGTAAAATATATTTTCTAAAACTAAATAATATCTTTTCCTGTTTATAAATAAAATAAAAGTTTAATCAAAATTAATAAAAGATTGCGTGATGGCTAGTTAGCGAGAAGGGGACAACAACAAACTCCAAAGCTGGCTCCAAACTTGGGGTTTTTCAAGTTTGGCACCACCAAGGTAGCAAGAAAGGAAGGTGTTGTGATGATCTTGGGGCCAAACTTGGGATTTCTCAAGTTTGGCGCCACCAAGGCAGCAAGCAAGGAAGGCGTTATGATGATAATCCTCCAGGGCAGTAATTCCATATAAAAGGGATATACTATTATATATTGTTGGAAAGCTCTGCAAGTTGGCTTTCTAATTCCGTTAGAATCACGTCAATTGGTCCTCTGTAGCTCAAGTTATTTTTGTTTGAGTGCAAGGAATTTAGGGTTGACAGCATCATCTACTTTCTTCTTCTTCTTCTACAGAAACTCCATCAAATCCATCCAAATGCTATCTGAAATAAACAGAATAACACACAATTCAAAGTAGCATTCATAGTGGCTAAAAGATATTTAAATCTTGATTAAACTTAACAGTTTGAATGCAAATTCACTAGGAAAAGATAGGAAAGATGCACACGCATCACTCGGTAGGCAGTTGATGCATGTGCATCATGATGTGTTTTTCTATGCTTTCTCATATCAAAATTTAATTAATCATGCTTAATTATTGATCGTTTTTGTTCTTAAGTCATATATTTCTTTGATCTCTTTGAATTGATTAATTTTATACAAAATGGTGGAAACAGAAGCAAAAAGTACAAAACAAGCAAAGGAAGCTGGCGTGGCACGCCAGGCCAGTTATCTAGAGAGGAGTATGAATGCAGCGTTGAAGGCGTGCCACTGGCGCTTGAAAAGACGTGGCATGCCAAGGACCCAAATATAGCCGTGTCTACTGGTGTGCCTGGGCATGCCACGCCAGGCCAACTTCCTAGAGAGTAAATTTTCATCCTAGAGTGCACTATGGGCATGTGCGAAAGCGTGGCATGCCTTGTCACATGCCAGCCTGACCTTCTCATATTTAAAAGAACATAACTTGAGCTAAAAAGCTCCAAATGAGATGATTCTAGTGCCATTAGAAAGTACAATTATAGAGCATTCAAACCATATATAACACTTCATATTGGACACTAGATTGGAGGAAGATATTCACCCCGAAAACACAAGAAGCACAACATGTCCCTGCAGAGATACCAGCCTAACCTCTTCATCTTCAAAGGAACATAACTTGAGATGTAGAGATCCAAATGATGTGATTTTAGCGTCGTTGAAAATCTGACATCTAGAGCATTTCAATGATATATAACACTTTATAGTGGACATTAAATCTGGAGGTGAAAAATACCATTTTTTTAGCGTCACAAAACTGGCGTGCGCTATGACGTGCCAGTGGGCGTGGAACGCTAACCTTGCAAGACTGGGTGTGTGATTTGGCGTGTTCAAAGGTGTGGCACGCCAACCATGCAAGCTGGGTGTATGCGCGCACAGGGGGGGGGGCGTGTCAGTGGGCATGGCACTCCAACCTTTCATCTGGGCGTGTGAACTGGCATGCGCGAAGGCGTGGCACACCGAGGTATTTGACAAACTGAACTCTTCAATATCAAATGAGCATAACTTAAGCTACCGAAGTCCAAATGAGGTGATTTTAGTGGTGTTAAAAAGCTAACATCCAGGGCTCTCTAGTAATATATAATACTTTATGGTTGACATTTAGTTTTGGTCCCAAACTAATCCATCATTTTAGCATTGCAAAGTGGGTGACACTCCTGGGAGAAATTTTTATTGGGCGTGCCAATCAAAGTGGCACTTGAACCACACGCCAACTCCTCCCTATATCCTCCAACCTTCAACCAAGCCCACTTTAACTCTCATTCAAGCTACAATTGCCAACCAATCAAGGCCACAAGAAGTATCTAGAAAAGTTAATTTTCATTTGATTGTAATTTCCTTTCAATATTATTTGAGTTTGTAATTTAGGATAGCTATAAATAGAACCATCACACACACATTGGGGGAATAAATTCTAGTAGGGGATACACACTCCACTGGGAATGGGTCTTCGGCCCTTCCCTTTCCACACTTCTCTTCTCTTCCATGTTCTTCTATATCACTTTGTAAATATTTTAGTTATGAATTACTAACTCTTTCCATTGGTAAAGGGAGCTCGATTGCTATTTGATGGATTAAATAGGAAATGTAAATGACAGAAAAGTAAAAGTGATGAGTGGATATTTTATACGCTTTTTGATATCATTTTCATATAGTTTTTAGTATGTTTTGTTTAGTTTTAATTAAGTTTTTATAGGTTTTAGTGTTAAATTCACATTTATGGATTCTACTATAAGTTTTGTGTTTTTGTACAATTTTAATTATTTTCTGGCTGAAATTGAGGAGCTGGAGCAGAAGTCTGATTCAGAGACAGAGAAAGCACTGCAGATGCTATCCGGATCTGACCTACCTGCACTCCGTAGAGATTTTCTGGAGCTACAGAAGTCCAAATGGAGCGTTCTCAATAGGTATGAAAATCTGACTTCCAGAGATTTCCAGCCATATATAATAGTCCATACTTTACTTTGGATTAGAAGACCCAAAACTGGCATCCAACGCCAGCTTCTTGCCCCCTTCCTGGCATCCAGCGCCCAAGAGCAGAACCCGGCATCCAAATGCCCAGAGAGGACCCCCTAGCCAGCGTTTTACGCTCTAGGAGCCTCAAAGCACGTGGATCTCATCAAAACTCAGTCCAAACACTCACCAAGTGGGCCCCAGAAGTGGATTTTAGCACTAAATAAACTGTTTTACTCTTACTAGTCACCTGTTTAGTATTTAAAGTGTATTTTACATAATCGGTGAACATGATGCATATCATTCAGCCCTATTTTCGTTTTACATTGCTTTTTACTTCAGTATGAGTTTCTAAACCTCCTAGGTTGAGGGGAGGAGCCCTGTTGAATCCTATGAATTAATAAAAGTATTATTGTTTCTTCTTCGATCCGTGTTTGATTTATGGTGCACGAAATTGTGATCTCAATGGCGCCAACAAATTGGTACACACAATTGTAATCTCAACTCTTTTTCACAACTTCTCACAACTAACCAGCAAGTACACTGGGTCGTCCAAGTAATAAACCTTACGTGAGTAAGGATCGATCCCACTGAGATTGTCGGCTTGAAGCAAGCTATGGTCACCTTGTAAATCTCAGTCAGGCGGATTCAAATGGTTATGGAGTTTTAATAATTAAAAGATAAATAAACATAAAATAAAGACAGAGATACTTATGTAATTCATTGGTTGGAATTTCAGATAAGCATATGGAGATGCGTTGTTCCTTCTGAATCTCTGCTTTCCTACTGCCTTCATCCAATTCTTTATACTCCTTTCTATGGCAAGCTGTATGCTGGGTGTCACTATTGTCAATGGCTACTTCCCATCCTCTTAGTGAAAATGGTCCTCTACGGTTTCTGTACGGCTAATCAACTGTCGGATTGCTCGTCTCGGATGAAAAATACCATGCACAGATATCGTATGGCTAATCAGCTGTTGGTTCTCGATCATGTAGGAATAGGATTTACTATCCTTTTGCGTCTATCACTACGCCCTACAGTCGTGAGTTTGAAGCTCGTCACAGTCATCCCATCTCGGATCCTACTCGGAATACCACAGACAAGGTTTAGACTTTCCGAATCTCAAGAATGCTGCCAATTGATTCTAGGCTATACCACGAAGGTTCTAATCTCATATTCAGATGCTCCATTGTCAGAGGGAAGTTGATGTGAATCGTTGATCAGAAACCCAAGAGATATACATTCAAGCTTGTTTTCATGTAGAACGGAAGTGGTTGTCAATCACGCATTCATGAGTAAGAATGGTGATGAGTGTCACATAATCATCACATTCATCATGTTCTTGTGTGTGAATGAATATCTTAGAATAAGAATAAGCATGAATTGAATAGAAGAACAATAGTACTTTGCATTAATACACGAGGAACAGCAGAGCTCCACACCTTAATCTATGGTGTGTAGAAACTCCACCGTTGAAAATACCTAAGTGAAAATAGGTTAGGCATGGCCGAATAGCCAGCCTCCCAAAAAGTGAACAATGGTCCAAAGATGTTCCAAAGATGTATAATACAATAGTAAAAGGTCCTATTTATACTAGACTAGTTACTAGGGTTTACAGAAGTAAATAATGCAGAAATCCACTTCTGGGGCCCCCACTTGGTGTGTGCTTGGGCTGAGTATTGAAGCTTCCACGTGTAGAGGCCTTCCTTGGAGTTAAACTCCAGTTTGTAACTTGTTTCTGGCGTTTGACTCTAGCTTGCAACTTGTTTCTGGCGTTTAACGCCAAAATAAGGCAGAAAGCTGGCGTCGAACACCAGTTTGCGTCATCTAAACTTGAGAAAAGTATTGACTATTATATATTGCGGGAAAGCCCTGGATATCTACTTTCCAACGCAATTGAGAGCGCACCATTCGGGTTTCTGTAGCTCCAAAAATTCTATTTCGAGTGCAGGGAGGTCAGAATCCAACAGCATCAGCAGTCCTTTTTCAGCCTCTAAATAAGATTTTTGCTCAGATCCCTCAATTTTGGACAAAAAATACCTGAAATCACTGAAAAACACACAAACTTATAGTAAAGTCCAGAAATGTGAATTTTGCTTAAAAACTAATAAAAAATATACTAAAAAGTGAATAAAACATACTAAAAACTATATGAAAACAATGCCAAAAAGCGTATAAATTATCCGCTCATCACAACACCAAACTTAAATTGTTGCTTGTCCCCAAGCAACTGAAAACAAAATAGGATAAAAAGAAGAGGATATACAATGAATCTCACAATATCAATGAAACTTAGTCCTAATTAGACGAGCGGGGCTAGTAGCTTTTTGCTTCTGAACAATTTTGGCATCTCACTTTATCCTTTGAAATTTAGAATGATTGCCATCTATAGGAACTCAGAATTTTAGATAGTGTTATTGATTCTCCTAGTTTAGTATGTTGATTCTTGAACACAGCTACTTTATGAGTCTTGGCTGTGGCCCTAAGCACTTTGTTTTCCAGTATTACCACCGGATACATAAATGCCACAGACACATAACTGGGTGAACCTTTTCAGATTGTGACTCAGCTTTGCTAAAGTTCCCAGTTAGAGGTGTCCAGAGTTCTTAAGCACACTCTTTTTGCTTTGAATCACAACTTTAACCACTCAGTCTCAAGCTTTTCACTTGGACCTTCATGCGACAAGCACATGGTTCGGGACAGCTTGATATAGCCGCTTAGGCCTGGATTTTATTTCCTCGGGCCCTCCTATCCATCAATGCTCAAAGCATTGGATCCTTTTTACCCTTGCCTTTTGGTTTTAAGTGCTATTGGATTTTTCTGCTTGCTTTTTCTTTTTCTTTCTTCCTCTTTTAATTTTCGCCACTTTTTTTTCACTGCATTTTCTTGCTTCAAGAATCCATTTCATGATTTTTCAGATCATCAATAACATTTCTCTTTGTTCATCATTCTTTCAAGAGCCAACAATTTTAACATTCATAAACTTCACTATAAAAAAATGCACTGTTCGAACATTCATTCAGAAAACAAAAAAGTATTGCCACCACATCAAAATAATTAAAATAATTTCAAGATAAAATTTTAAATCCAAGTACTTCTTGTTCTTTTGTAACTAGGCACATTTTTCATTTAAGAGAGGGGAAGGATTCATGGAATTATTCATAGCTTTATGGCATAGACACTAGACACTAATGATCATGTAATGAAGACACAAACATAGACATCACATAAAGCATAAAATTGAAAAACAGAAAAAATAAGAACAAAGAAATTAAAGAACGGGTCCACCTTAGTGATGGCGGCTAGTTCTTCCTCTTGAAGATCCAATGGAATGCTTGAGCTCCTCTATGTCTCTTCCTTGCCTTTGTTGCTCCATCCTTAGTGCTTTTGGTGCTCCTATCCTTAGTTGCTCCCAACAGTTGTGTGGAGAAAAATGTATCCCTTGAGGTATCTCAGGGATTTCTTGATGAAAGACTTCTTCATGCTTTTGTTGAGGTCCATGAGTGGGTTCTCTTATTTGCTCCATCCTCTTTTTAGTGATGGGCTTGTCCTCTTCAATGAGGGTGTTTTCCTCTATGACAATTCCAGCTGAATTACATAGGGATCACCTTTTTCTTGGCCCCAACTTCATAGAAGTGGTCTTAATGGACCTTTGAGATGAATCTCTCCATCTTCCATGACTCTGAGGTGGAAGCTTTTTGGTGCACGAAATTGCAATCACACTCTTGCAATCCCGCACAACTAACCAGCAAGTGCACTGGGTCGTCCAAGTAATACCTTACGTGAGTAAGGGTCGATCCCACGGAGATTGTTGGCTTGAAGCAAGCTATGGTTATCTTGTAAATCTTAGTCAGATATCAATAATTATCATGATTGATTGTGAAAAGTAAAAGAACATGAAATAAGTACTTGTTTTGCAGTAATGGGGAATAGGTTGAGGTTTTGGAGATGCTCCATCTTCTGAATCTCTGCTTTCCTACTGTCTTCTTCTTCAAGCACGCAAGGCTCCTTCCATGGCAAGCTGTATGCAAGGGTTTCACCGTTGTCAGTGGCTACCTCCCATCCTCTCAGTGAAATGTTCAACGCACCCTGTCACGGCACGACTATCCATCTGTCGGTTCTCAATCAGGCCGGAATAGAATCCAGTGATTCTTTTGCGTCTGTCACTAATGCCCCGGCTTCAGGAGTTTGAAGCTCGTCACAGTTATTCAATCATTGAATCCTACTCAGAATACCACAGACAAGGCTTAGACCTTCCGGATTCTCTTGAATGCCGCCATCAATTCTAGCTTATACCACGAAGATCCCGATTAAAGAATCCAAGAGATATCTACTCAATCTAAGATAGAACGGAGGTGGTTGTCAGGCACACGTTCATAGTTGAGAATATGATGAGTGTCACGGATCATCACATTCATCCGGGTTAAGAACAAGTGATATCTTAGAATGGAAGCAAGCATGATTGAATGAAAAACAGTAGTAATTGCATTAATCCATCAAGACACAGCAGAGCTCCTCACCCCCAACCATGGGGTTTAGAGACTCATGCTGTAGAAGATACAATGAGAAACGTGTAAAGTGTCATGAGGTACAGATACAATGTCAAAAGATCCTATTAATAGTAAGCTAGTAACCTAGGGTATACAGAAATGAGTAAATGACGTAAAAATCCACTTCTGGGTCCACTTAGTGTGTGCTTGGGCTGAGCATTGAAGCTTTCATGTGTAGAGACTTTTTCTGGAGTTAAACGCCAGCTTTCATGCCAGTTTGGGCGTTTAACTCCAGTTTTTATGCCAGTACCAATGTTAAACGCTGGAAATTCTGAGGCAGATTTGCAATGCCGGTTTGGGCCATCAAATCTCGGGCAAAGTATGGACTATTATACATTGATGGAAAGCCCAGGATGTCTACTTTCCAATGCCGTTGAGAACGCGCCAATTGGGCTTCTGTAGCTCCAGAAAATCCACTTCGAGTGCAGGGAGGTCAAAATCCAACAGCATCTGCAGTCCTTTTCAGTCTCTGAATCAGATTTTTGCTCAGGACCCTCAATTTCAGCCAGAAAATACCTGAAATCACAGAAAAACACACAAACTCATAGTAAAGTCCAGAAAAGTGAATTTTAACTAAAAACTAATAAAAATATATTAAAAACTAACTAGATCATACTAAAAACATACTAAAAACAATGCCAAAAAGCGTATAAATTATCCGCTCATCACAACACCAAACTTAAATTGTTGCTTGTCCCCAAGCAACTGAAAATCAAAATAGGATAAAAAGAAGAGAATATACTATAGACTCCAAAATATCAAGGAAACTTAGCTCCAATTAGATGAGCGGGACTAGTAGCTTTTTGCTTCCGAACAGTTTTGGCATCTCACTTTATCCTTTGAAGTTCAGAATGATTGGCATCTATAGGAACTCAGAACTCAGATAGTGTTATTGATTCTCCTAGTTAAGTATAATGATTCTTGAACATAGCTAGTGTATGAGTCTTGGCTGTGGCCCAAAGCACTCTGTCTTCCAGTATTACCACCGGATACATACATGCCACAGACACATACTTGGGTGAACCTTTTCAGATTATGACCCAGCTTTGCTAGAGTCCCTAATTAGAGGTGTCCAGGGTTCTTAAGCACACTCCTTTTGCCTTGGATCACAACTTTATTTTTCTTTTTCTTCTCTCTCTTTTTTTCGTTTTTTTTTATTCACTGCTTTTTCTTGCTTCAAGAATCAATTTGATGATTTTTCAGATCCTCAATAACAGTTCTCTTTTTCCTCATTCTTTCAAGAGCCAACAATTTTAACATTCTCAAAACAACAAATTCAAAAGACATATGCACTGTTCAAGCATTCATTCGAAAAACAAAAAGCATTGTCACCACATCAAACTAATTCAACTAGTTTCAAGGATAAATTCGAAATCCTGTACTTCTTGTTCTTTTGTGATTAAAGCATTTTTCATTTAAGAGAGGTGATGGATTTATAGGACATTCATAGCTTTAAGAAATGAATTTTAAATTTTATTAATTATGAATTAAGAACAAGACTCAAAAATAGATATAAAATGAGACTAAACAAAATAGAAAACAAAAAAAATAAAAATTTAAATAGGCTCCTAATGATAGAGGTTTTCACAGAGTTAGGACTCAACAACCTTGATTTTGAGAAGTGGATGCTCCTTCAAATTGAGGGGAGAATTTCTGGCGTTTCAGCTCTTGGAGTTCACGCCCCTGCTTCTCTTGTTCCTTCAGCAATTTGCAGAGCATGCAGTTCTGATTCTGCTATTCTTCCTTAAGTTGCTCCATAGTTTCTTGCAACTTGGTGATAGATGCTTCTAGGCTGGTCCAGTAGTCAATTTTTGGGAATTCAGAGAGGAATTCCTGCGCCCTCCTCTTAATAGAGTTGTCTTGCATTTGTCCTTCCATTGACTTCTTGGTGATTGGATGTTCAATGGGTATGAACTCATCTACTCCCATCTTTACCCCAGCCTCTTTACAGAGCAAGGAGATCAAGCTTGGGTAAGCCAGTTTGGCTTCAGTGGAATTCTTGTTTGCAATTGTGTAGATCTCACAAGCAATCACATGATGAACCTCCACTTCTTTTCCAAGCATAATGCAATGAATCATCACTGCTCTCTTGATAGTGACCTCAGAACGGATGCTAGTGGGCAGTATGGAACGCCCAATAAAGTCTAGCCAACCTCTTGCAATTGGTTTGAGGTCTCCCCTCTTGAGTTAGTTTGGGACACCCTTTGAGTTGGTTATCCACTTAGTTCCAGGGAGGCATATGTCCTCTAGAACTTGATCCAACCCCTTATCTGCTCTCACCATTCTCCTATTAAAGGATTCAGGATCATCCTGCAGTTGAGGCAATTTGAAGATTTCTCTTATTTTGTCCAGATGGAAGTACATAACTTTCCCTCTGACCATTGTTCTGTAAGTATGGTAAGCAGTTCCAGTCATTCTCTGCTTATCTGTTAGCCACAGATTTGAGTAGAATTCTTGAACCATATTCCTTCCAACCTTTATTTCAGGATTGGTTAGAACTTCCCATCCTCTGTTTCGAATTTGCTCTTGGATCCCCGGATATTCATCTTCTTTCAGATCAAATTTAACTTCCGGGATCACTGACCTCAGACCCATTATTTTGTGATAATGGTCTTCATGTTCTTTGGTTAAGAACTTCTCTTGATTCCAAAGATTCTTTGGATTATTCTCTTTCTTTCCTCTTAAATTGGTTTATTTTCCCTTAGGAGCCATGATTTTGATGAATCTTAGCTTAGTGATCATGGAAAAGCACACCAAACTTAGAGGTTTGCTTGTCCTCAAGCAAAAGAAAGGAAAGAAGAGAGAGAGGAGAAGAGCAAATTCGAATGGTGTGGGGGAATGAGGAGGCCAAACGTGTTTTTTTAAGGGGGGAGAAGATTTCGAAAAAATTGAAAGGAGATTTGAGAAGATATGGAGAGAATTTGAGAGAAGGGTGAGTTTTTGAACAAGATTTGGGATTGATTTGAGAGGGATTTGAAGAATGATTTTGATTTTTGAAGATTTGAAGGTGAATAATGAAAGGTTGAAATGTGTTTATGTAGAAAAGTATGGGTAAGAAAAGGAAAGTTTGAAAAAAAATTTGATTGGAAAGCAAAATCTTGGTCCCCCACCTTTCTGGCGTTAAACGCCCAGAATGGCACCCATTCTGGCGTTTAACGCCCATTTGTTGCCCATTGTGGGCGTTTAACGCCCAGCCAGGTGCCCTGGCTGGCGTTAAACGCCAGAATTCCCTTTATCACTGGGCGTTTTGCTAAACGCCTAGGATACTGCACACCTGGCGTTAAACGCCCAGAATGGTGCCCATTCTGGCGTTTAACGCCCAAAATGGCACCTTTATTGGTGTTAAACGCCCAGAATGGTGCCCATTCTGGCGTTTAACGCCCAAAATGCCCCTTACTGGCGTTTTTTCGCCAGTAAGATTTTTTTTCTCTGCTTTTTGAGCTGAATCCTTCTGTAACTCTGTGAATTCCTTCATTTTTGATACTTGCCTTTGTAAAAACAAAACATATAACCTGCTAATGACTGGGTTGCCTCCCAGCAAGCGCTTCTTTACTGTCTTTAGCTGGACTTTTACTGAGAATCACTCAAGTCTCAGTTTTGAGCATTCCTGCTCAAAATTGCCTTCAAGATAATGCTTGATTCTCTGTCCATTAACAATGAACTTTTTGTCAGAATCAATATCCAGAAGCTCAACATATCCATATGGTGACACTCCTGTAATCACATACGGACCCCTCCACCAGGATTTAAGTTTTCCTGGAAACAATCTGAGCCTAGAGTTGAAGAGTAGAACTTTTTGTCCTGGCTCAAAGACTCTGGTTGACAACTTCTTGTCATGCCACTTCTTTGCCTTTTCCTTATAAATTTTTGCATTTTCAAAGGCATTGAGTCTGAACTCCTCTAGCTCATTTAGCTGGAGCAATCTTTTTTCACCAGCTAACTGAGCATCCATGTTTAGGAATCTGGTTGCCCAGTAGGCTTTATGTTCCAGTTCCACGGGCAGATGACAGGCCTTCCCATACACCAGTTGGTATGGAGAGGTTCCTATAGGAGTCTTGAATGCTGTTCTGTATGCCCACAGAGCATCATCCAAACTCTTTGCCCAATCCTTTCTTCGGGCTATCACAGTCCGTTCTAGGATTCTTTTTAGCTCTCTGTTAGAGACTTCAGCTTGCCCATTTGTCTGTGGATGATATGGAGTTGCCACTTTGTGGCTAATTCCATATCTAACCATAGCAGAGTATAGCTGTCTATTGCAGAAATGAGTGCCCCCGTCACTGATTAGTACTCTGGGAACACCAAACCTGCTGAAGATGTATTTCTGGAGGAATTTCAGCACGGTCTTGGTATCATTAGTGGGTGTAGCAATTGCTTCTACCCACTTAGATACATAGTCCACTGCCACCAGAATGTAAGTGTTTGAGTATGATGGTGGGAATGGACCCATGAAGTCAATCCCCCATACATCAAACAATTCTATCTCTAATATCCCTTGTTGAGGCATGGCATATCCGTGAGGTAAGTTACCAGCTCTTTGGCAACTGTCACAGTTATGCACAAACTCTCGGGCATCTTTATAGAGAGTAGGCCAGTAGAAGCCACATTGGAGGACTTTAGTGGCTGTTCGCTCACTTCCAAAATGTCCTCCATACTGTGATCCATGGCAGTGCCATAGGATCCTTTGTGCTTCTTCTCTGGGTACACATCTGCGGATCATTCCGTCTGCACATCTCTTAAAGAGATATGGCTCATCCCATAGGTAGTACTTGGCATCTGAAATTAATTTTTTTCTTTGCACTCTGCTGTACTCCTTGGGTATGAACCTCACAGCTTTATAGTTTGCAATATCTGCAAACCATGGAGCTTCCTGAATGGCAAAGAGTTGCTCATCTGGGAAAGTCTCAGAAATCTCAGTAGAAGGGAGGGACGCCCCAGCTACTGGTTCTATTCGGGACAGATGATCAGCTACCTGGTTCTCTGTCCCTTTTCTGTCTCTTATTTCTATATCAAACTCTTGCAGAAGCAATACCCATCTTATTAGCCTAGGTTTTGAATCCTGCTTTGTGAGTAAGTATTTAAGAGCAGCATGGTCAGTGTACACAACCACTTTGGATCCCACTAGATAGGATCTAAACTTGTCAATGGCATAGACCACTGCAAGTAACTCTTTTTCTGTGGTTGTGTAATTCTTCTGTGCGTCATTTAGAACACGGCTGGCATAATAAATGACGTGCAGAAGCTTGTTATGCCTCTGTCCCAACACTGCACCAATGGCATGGTCACTGGCATCACACATTAGTTCAAATGGCAATGTCCAATCTGGTGCAGAGATGACTGGTGCTGTGACCAGCTTAGCTTTCAGGGTCTCAAATGCTTGCAGACACTGTGTGTCAAACACAAATGGTGTGTCAGCAGCTAGCAGGTTACTCAAGGGCTTTGCAATTTTTGAAAAATCCTTTATAAACCTTCTGTAGAATCCTGCATGCCCCAGAAAGCTTCTGATTGCCTTAACATTGGCAGGTGGTGGTAATTTCTCAATTACCTCTACCTTTGCCTTATCCACCTCTATTCCCCTGCTTGAAATTTTGTGTCCAAGGACAATTCCTTCAGTCACCATAAAGTGACATTTCTCCCAGTTTAAAACCAGGTTAGTCTCTTGGCACCTTTTTAGGACAAGTGCTAGGTGGTTAAGACAGGAGCTGAATGAGTCTCCATATACTGAGAAGTCATCCATGAAGACTTCCAGGAATTTCTCCACCATATCAGAGAAGATGGATAACATGCATCTCTGAAAGGTTGCAGGAGCATTACACAGACCAAAAGGCATCCTCCTGTAGGCAAACACGCCAGAGGGGCAAGTAAATGCCGTTTTCTCTTGGTCCTGAGGATCTACTGCAATTTGGTTGTAACCTGAATAGCCATCCAAAAAGCAATAATAATCATGACCAGCTAGTCTTTCTAGCATTTGGTCTATGAATGGTAAAGGAAAATGATCCTTTCTGGTGGCTGTATTGAGCCTTCTGTAGTCAATACACATACGCCACCCTGTGACTGTTTATAGGAACCAGTTCATTTTTTTCATTATGAACCACTGTCATGCCTCCCTTTTTGGGGACAACTTGGACAGGGCTCACCCAGGGGCTATCAGAAATAGGATAAATAATCCCAGCCTCTAGTAATTTAGTGACTTCTTTCTGCACCACCTCCTTCATGGCTGGATTTAGCCTCCTCTGTGGTTGGACCACTGGTTTGGCATTATCCTCCAACAGGATCTTGTGCATGCATCTAGCTGGGCTAATGCCTTTAAGATCACTTATGGACCACCCAAGAGCTGTCTTGTGTGTCCTTAGCACTTGAATCAGTGCTTCCTCTTCCTGTGGATTTAAAGCAGAGCTTATAATCACTGGAAAAGTGTCACCCTCTCCCAGAAATACATACTTCAGGGATGGTGGTAGTGGTTTGAGTTCAGGTTTGGGAGGCTTATCCTCCTCCTGAGGAATTTTCGAAAATTCCTTTGTTTCCTCTGGTTCTTCTTGATCAGGTTGAGCATCCTTGAAGATGTCCTCAAGCTCTGATTCTAGGCTTTCAGTCATATTGATCTCTTCTACCAGAGAGTCAATAATGTCAGCGCCCATGCAGTCATTTGGTGTGTCTGGATGCTGCATAGCCTTTACAGCATTCAACTTGAACTCATCCTCATTGACTCTCAGGGTTACTTCCCCTTTTTGTACATCAATAAGAGTTCGTCCAGTTGCTAGGAAAGGTCTTCCTAGAATGAGAGTTGCACTCTTGTGCTCCTCCATTTCCAGCACCATAAAGTCAGTTGGAAAGGCGAATGGCCCAACCTTGACAATCATGTCCTCTATTATGCCTGATGGATGTTTAATGGAGCCATCAGCAAGTTGGAGGCATATCCGGGTTGGTTTGACTTCTTCAGTCAACCTAAGCTTTCTGATAGTGGATGCAGGTATTAGATTAATACTTGCTCCAAGGTCACACAGGGTTGTCTTGGTGCAAGCACCTTCTAATGTGCATGGTATCATAAAGCTTCCTGGATCTTGAAGCTTTTCTGGTAAGCTTTTTAGAATGACTGCACTACATTCTTCAGTGAGAAACACTTTTTCAGTTTTTCTCCAATCCTTCTTATGACTTAAGATTTCTTTCATGAACTTAGCATAAGAAGGTATTTGCTCAAGTGCCTCTGCAAACGGAATCTTTATTTCAAGAGTCCTTAGATAGTCTGCAAAGCGGGCAAATTGCTTATCCTGTTCCGCTTGGCGGAGTTTTTGAGGATAAGGCATCTTGGCTTTATATTCTTCAACCTTAGATGCTGCAGGTTTATTCCTTACAGAAGTGGTTGAAGAAGCCTTGTTAGATGGATTACTGTCAGCACTCTCAGGTGTCTGATCCTTCCTTGGCGTCTGAACGCCAGGATTGGGTGGAAAATGGGCGTTTAACGCCAACTTTTCCCCCTTTTCTAGCGTTTGAACGCCAGAACTGGGTAGGGAATGGGCGTTTAACGCCAGCTTTCCCCCCTTTTCTGGCGTTTGAACGCCAAAAGTGTTCCTCTCTGGGCTCTTATTGTCCTCAGAGGGATTTTGAACAGTGATTTGGTTATCCTCTGTCAATTGTTCCTTATTTGGCTTTTTGCTCTTTTGAGCAGTGTTATTCAGTGTCTTCCCACTCCTCAGTTGAACTGCTTGACATTCCTCTGTTATCTGTTTAGATATTTGCTGTTTTGCTTGATTCAACTGCAGTTCTATGTTCTTGTTAGCAACTTTAGTTTCATGGAGCATCTCTTTAAATTCTGCTAACTGTTCTGTCATCAGGAGCAATTGTTGATTAAGCTCAATCATCTGTTCTTGAGGATTAGGATCAGTGGCTACTGCCCTGACTTCCTCTTTTGGAGAAAACTCATTGCTAGAGTACAAATATTGGTTTCTAGCAACAGTGTCTATAAGCTCTTGAGCTTCTTCAATTGTCTTCCTCATGTGTATAGATCCACCAGCCGAGTGGTCTAAAGACATCTGAGCCTTTTCTGTAAGCCCATAGTAGAAGATGTCTAACTGTACCCACTCTGAAAACATTTTAGAGGGGCATTTTCTTAGCATACCTCTATACCTCTCCCAGGCATTATAAAGGGATTCATTATCCTCTTGTTTAAAGCCTTGGATGTCCAGCCTTAGCTGTGTCATCCTCTTTGGAGGGTAAAAGTGATTCAGGAATTTGTCTGATAACTGTTTCCATGTCTTTATGCTTGCTGTAGGTTGGTTATTCAACCACCTCTTAGCTTGATCTTTTACAGCAAATGGAAACAATAACAGTCTGTAGACATCCTGATCTACCTCTTTATCATGTACTGTGTCAGCAATTTGTAAGAATTGTGCCAGAAACTCAGTAGGCTCTTCCTGAGGAAGACCGGAATACTGGCAATTTTGCTGCACTATGATAATGAGTTGAGGGTTTAGCTCAAAGCTGCTTGCTTTGATGGGAGGTGTATAGATGCTACTCCCATATGCAGCTGTAATGGGGTTAGTATATGACCCCAGAGTCCTTCTGGACTGATCAATCCCACTTAGGTCCATAATGGATAAAGGGAAATGATATGGATTGCAAATAGATAAATTTTGTTTTTTTTTTCTTTTTGAATTAGCCGAAAAATAAAATAAAAACAAAAGGAAAATAAAATAATAAAAAAAATAAAAATTCGAAAATTAAAAGAAAATAAGATCAAAACAAATTGAAAACTAAATCAATTAGTTAATTAAAAAGATTTTGAGATTAGCAATTAGAAAGATATGATTGAAAAATTTTTATGAAAAAGATTTGATTTTTGAAATGAGGCAAGAGAAAAACAACAAAATGACACCAAACTTAAAATTTTTAGAAAATCAAACACTAATTTTTCGAAAATTTTAAGGGAAAAACACAAAGAGGACACCAAACTTAGAATTTTTACGGATCAAAAAGGGACTAAAGACATGCAAAATCGAAAATTAAAAGAAAAACAGCAGCATGCAATTGACACCAAACTTAAAATATGAAACTAGACTCAACTAAAAGACTCTAAACCAACAAAAATAAAACAGTCCTAATCTAAGCAACAAGATAAACCGTCAGTTGTCCAAACTCGAACAATCCCCGGCAACGGCGCCAAAAACTTGGTGCACGAAATTGCAATCACACTCTTGCAATCCCGCACAACTAACCAGCAAGTGCACTGGGTCGTCCAAGTAATACCTTACGTGAGTAAGGGTCGATCCCACGGAGATTGTTGGCTTGAAGCAAGCTATGGTTATGTTGTAAATCTTAGTCAGGATATCAATAATTATCAGGATTGATTGTGAAAAGTAAAAGAACATGAAATAAGTACTTGTTTTGCAGTAATGGGGAATAGGTTGAGGTTTTGGAGATGCTCCATCTTCTGAATCTTTGCTTTCCTACTGTCTTCTTCTTCAAGCACGCAAGGCTCCTTCCATGGCAAGCTGTATGCAAGGGTTTCACCGTTGTCAGTGGCTACCTCTCATCCTCTCAGTGGAAATATTCAACGCACCCTGTCACGGCACGGCTATCCATCTGTCGGTTCTCAATCAGGCCGGAATAGAATCCAGTGATTCTTTTGCGTCTGTCACTAACGCCCCGCCTTCAGGAGTTTGAAGCTCATCACAGTCATTCAATCATTGAATCCTACTTAAAATACCACAGACAAGGCTTAGACCTTCCGGATTCTCTTGAATGCCGCCATCAATTCTAGCTTATACCACGAAGATCCCGATTAAAGAATCCAAGAGATATCTACTCAATCTAAGATAGAACGGAGGTGGTTGTCAGGCACACATTCATAGTTGAGAATATGACGAGTGTCACGGATCATCACATTCATCCGGGTTAAGAACAAGTGATATCTTAGAATGGAAGCAAGCATGATTGAATGAAAAACAGTAGTAATTGCATTAATCCATCAAGACACAGCAGAGCTCCTCACCCCCAACCATGGGGTTTAGAGACTCATGCTGTAGAAGATACAATGAGAAACGTGTAAAGTGTCATGAGGTACAGATACAATGTCAAAAGATCCTATTAATAGTAAGCTAGTAACCTAGGGTATACAGAAATGAGTAAATGACGTAAAAATCCACTTCTGGGTCCACTTAGTGTGTGCTTGGGCTGAGCATTGAAGCTTTAATGTGTAGAGACTTTTTCTGGAGTTAAACGCCAGCTTTCATGCCAGTTTGGGCGTTTAACTCCAGTTTTTATGCCAGTTCCAGCGTTAAACGCTGGAAATTCTAAGGCAGATTTGCAACGCCGGTTTGGGTCATCAAATCTCGGGCAAAGTATGGACTATTATACATTGCTGGAAAGCCCAGGATGTCTACTTTCCAATGCCGTTGAGAGCGCGCCAATCGGGCTTCTATAGCTCCAGAAAATCCACTTCGAGTGCAGGGAGGTCAGAATCCAACAGCATCTGCAGTCCTTTTCAGTCTCTGAATCAGATTTTTGCTCAGGACCCTCAATTTCAGCCAGAAAATACCTGAAATCACAGAAAAACACACAAACTCATAGTAAAGTCCAGAAAAGTGAATTTTAACTAAAAACTAATAAAAATATACTAAAAACTAACTAGATCATACTAAAAACATACTAAAAACAATGCCAAAGAGCGTATAAATTATCCGCTCATCACTTTTGCCTTCCTTTTCCTCTTTCTAGAGGTTTCTCTGGCCTTAGGTGCCATAAATGGTTATGGAAAAACAAAAAGCAATGCTTTTACCACACCAAACTTAAAATGTTTGCTCGTCTTCGAGCAAAAGAATAAAGAAAGAAGGGGAAGAAGAAGCGAATGGAAGAGATAGAGGGAGAGAGTGAATTCGGCCAAGGGGGTATAAGGTTATTGTGATGTCTGAAAAGAATATAGGGAAGAGGATAGGATTTGATAGGTGAGTGGTATTTTGGGTAGAATGTTATAGAGATGTGTGAGGGGGGAGAGAGAGAGGTGGGGTAGGTGGGGATCCTGTGGGGTCCACAGATCCTGAGGAGTCAAGAATTTCTCATCCCTGCTCCTTTTAGGCATGCAAAATGCCCTTATTGTGCAATCCTGGCGTTTAACGCCAGACTGCTACTTGTTTTTGGCGTTAAACGCCAGCTTTTATTCCTTTCCTACCGTTAAACACCAAGCTGCAACCTGTTTCTGGCATTTAACGCCATTTTGTTGCTTCTTTCTGGTGTCTAACGCTAGTCTGGTGCTTCTTTCTGGCATTTAACGCCCATGCTGCTTTTTAATGCTGTTTTGGATTTTTCTATAATTTTGCAGTAGTTTTTGTGACTCCACATGATCATCAACCTAAAGAAAACATGAAATAACATGGATAAATAAAAATTGGGTTACCTCCCAATAAGTGCTTCTTTAATGTCAATAGCTTGACAGTGAGCTCTCATGGAGCTTCATAGATGTTTAGAGCATTGTTGGGGCCTCCCAACACCAAACTTAGAGTTTGAATGTGGGGGTTCAACATCAAACTTAGAGTTTGGTTGTGGCCTCCCAACACCAAATTTAGAGTTTGATTGTGGGGGCTTTGTTTGACTCTGCATTGAGAGAAGCTTTCTTTGCTTCCTCTCCATGGTTACAGAAGGAGATCCTTGAGTTTTAGACACAAGGTAGTCCTCATTTAATTGAAGGATCAACTCTCCTCTGTCCACATCAATCACAGCTTTTGCTGTGGCTAGGAAGGGACTTCCAAGGATGATGGATTCATCCTCATCCTTCCCAGTGTCTAGGATTATGAAATCAGCAGGGATGTAAAGGCCTTTGACCTTTACTAGGACGTCCTCTACCTGTCCATAAGCCTTTTTCATGGATTTGTCTGCCATCTCTAATGAGAATTTGGCAGCCTGTACCTCAAATATTCCCAGTTTTTCCATTACAGAGAGTGGCATTAAGTTTATGCCTGACCCCAGGTCACACAGAGCCTTCTCAAAGGTCATGGTGCCTATGGTACATGGAATTAAGAATTTACTAGAATCCTGTTTCTTTTGAGGTAATGTCTGCCTAACCAAGTCATTCAGTTCATTAGTGAGCAAGGGGGTTCATCCACCCAAGTCTCATTACCAAATAACTTGGAATTCAGCTTCATGATTGCTCCAAGGTACTTGGCAACTTGCTCTTCAGTAATATCTTCATCCTCTTCAGAAAAGGAATATTTATCAGAGCTCATGAATGGCAGAAGTAAGTTCAATGGAATCTCTATGGTCTCTAGATGAGCCTCAAATTCCTTAGGTTCCTCAACTGGGAACTCCTTTTTGTTCAGAGGATGTCCCATGAGGTATTCCTTACTGGGATTTACGTCCTCTTCCTCCTCTCTAAGTTCGGCCACACCAAGGAAGGTTATGGCCTTGCACTCTCTTTTTGGATTCTCTTTTGTATTGCTTGGGAGAGTACTAGGGGGAGTTTCTGTGACTTTTTTACTCAGCTGGCCCACTTGTGCCTCCAAATTTCTAATGAAGGACCTTGTTTCATTCATGAAACTGAGAGTGGCCTTAGATAGATCAGAGACTATGTTTGCTAAGCTAGAGGAATTCTGCTCAGAATTCTCTGTCTGTTGCTGAGAGGATGATGGAAAAGGTTTGCTATTGCTAAACCTGCTTCTTTCACCATTATTAAAGCCTTGTTGAGGCTTTTGCTGATCCTTCTATTTGAAATTTGGATGATTTCTCCATGACGGACTATAGGTGTTTCCATAGGCTTCACCCATGTAATTCACCTCTGCCATTGCAGAGATCTCAGGATCATAAGCTTCTTCTTCAGAAGATGCTTCTTTAGTACTGTTGGATGCATTTTGCAATCCATTCAGACTTTGAGAAATCATATTCACTTGCTAAGTCAACATTTTGTTATGAGCCAATATGGCATTCAGAGCATCAATTTCAAGAACTCCCTTCCTTTGAGGCGTCCATTATTCACAGGATTTCTTTCAGAGGTGTACCTGAACTGGTTATTTGCAACCATTTCAATGAGTTCCTAAGCTTCTGCATGCATTTTCTTTAGGTGAATGGATCCACCTGCAGAATGGTCCAATGACATTTTAGACAATTCAGACAGACCATCATAGAATATATCCAGGATAGTCCATTCTGAAAGCATGTCAGAAGGACACTTTTTGGTTAGTTGCTTGTATCTTTCCCAAGCTTCATAGAGGGATTCACCTTCTTTCTGCCTGAAGGTTTGAACATCCTCTCTAAGCTTGCTCAGCTTTTGAGGAGGAAAGAACTTAGCTAAGAAAGCCGTGACCAGCTTATCCCAGGAGTTCAGGCTATCTTTAGGTTGAGAGTCCAACCATATTCTAGCTATGTCTCTTACAGCAAAAGGGAAAAGCATAAGCCTGTAGACCTCGGGATCAACTCTATTGGTCTTAACAGTATCACAGAGCTGCAAGAATTTAGTTAAGAACTGAAAAGGATCTTCTAATGGAAGTCCGTGAAACTTGCAATTCTGTTGCATCAGAGAAACTAATTGAGGCTTAAGCTCAAAATTGTTTGCTCCAATGGCAGGGATTGAGATGCTTCTTCCATGGAAGTTAGAATTTGTTGCAGTAAAGTCACCAAGCATCTTTCTTGCATTATTGTTGGGTTCAGCCATGTCTCCTTCTTTTTCGAGATTCTCTATAAGGTTTTCTCTGGATTGTTGTGCTTTAACTTCTCTTAGCTTCTTTTTCAGAGTCCTTTCAGTATAAGGATTCCTTTATGTGAGTAGAAGAAGAAAAGAAGGATAGAAGAAGGAGAAGAGAAAAATTTGAACACAGTGAGGAAGAGAGGGTTTGAATTTTAAGATGAAGACAAATGTTAGAAAATGACTAAATAGATAAAATAGAAGAAGATGAGGAGGAGAAAATTTCGAAAATTGTTTTTGAAAGATGGTTAGTGAATTTCGAAAATTAAGAGAAGTGGTAAAATAAAATTAAACTTTAAAATAATTAGTTAATTAAAAAGAATTTTGAAAAAGAGGAAAGTAATTTTCAAAAATTAGAGAGAGAAAAGTAGTTAGGTGGTTTTGAAAAAGATAAGAAATAGTAAAACAAACAAAAAGTCAAGTGGTTAATTGAAAAAGATTTGAAAATCAATTTTGAAAAGATAAGAAGTTAGAAAAGATTTTGAAATTGATTTTGAAAAAGATATGATTGAAATTTATTTTGGAAAAGAATTGAAAAAGAATATTTAGAAAGATTTGATTTTGAAAATTAAAGTTAATGACTTGACTAACAAGAAACTAAAAGATATGATTCTAGAAATTCAAGATTGAACATTTCTTAACAAGAAAGTAACAAACTTGAAATTTTTGAATCAAAACATTAATTGTTAGTGTTAATTTCGAAAATTATGAAATAAAGATAAGAAAAAGATTTTGAAAATCAATTTTTAAAAATTTTTCGAAAAACATGAAATAAAAATGAAAAAGATTTGATTTTTGAAAAAGATTTTGAAAAGATAAATTTTTGAAATTGAAATCTTGACTTGACTAATAAGAAACAACTTATTTAAAATTTTTTTTGACTAAGTCAACACAAAGATTTTGAAAATTATAAGTAAAATAAGGAAAAGATATTTTTTTTAATTTAATGAGGAAAGAGAAAAACCACAAAATGACTCAACACATAAAAATTTTGGATTAAAACAAATGATGCATGCAAGAACACTATGAATGTCAAGATGAACACCAAGAACACTTTGAAGATCATGATGAACATCAAGAACTTATTTTGAAAAATTTTCAAGAAAAGAAAAATATGCAAGACACCAAACTTAGAAATTTTTAACATTTAGACACTAAGAATTCAAAAATGCATATGAAAAACAAGAAAAGACACAAAACAAGAAAATTAAAAGATCAAACAAGGAGGCTTACCAAGAACAACTTGAAGATCATGAAGAACACCATGCATGAAATTTTTTTTTCGAAAATTTTTTAGAAAAATTAAAACATGCAATTGACACCAAAGTCAAAACTTGACTCTAGACTCAAAAAAGAAACACAAAATATTTTTGATTTTATGTTTTTATAATTTTTTTGTATTTTTTTGAAAATTAATTTGGAAAAACAAAAAAATTTTTTTTGTATTTTTCGAAAATAAGAAATAAAAAGCTAAAAAATAAAATAAAAATACCTAATCTGAGCAACAAGATGAACTGTCAGTTGTCCAAACTCGAACAATCCCTAGCAACGGCGCCAAAAACTTGGTGCACAAAATTGTGATCTCAATGGCGCCAACAACTTGGTACACACAATTGTAATCTCAACTCTTTTTCACAACTTCGCACAACTAACCAGCAAGTGCACTGGGTCATCCAAGTAATAAACCTTACGTGAGTAAGGGTCGATCCCACGGAGATTGTCGGCTTGAAGCAAGCTATGGTCACCTTGTAAATCTCAGTCAGGCGGATTCAAATGGTTATGGAGTTTTAATAATTAAAAGATAAATAAACATAAAATAAAAATAGAGATACTTATGTAATTCATTGGTGGGAATTTCAGATAAGCGTATGGAGATGCATTGTTCCTTCTGAATCTCTGCTTTCCTACTGCATTCATCCAATCCTTCATACTCCTTTCTATGGCAAGCTGTATGCTGGGTGTCACCTTTGTCAATGGCTACTTCCCGTCCTCTCAGTGAAAATGGTCCTCTATGGTTTTTGTACGGCTAATCAACTGTCGGATTGTTAGTCTCGGATGAAAAACTACCATGCACAGATATCGTATGGCTAATCAGCTATTGGTTCTCGATCGTGTAGGAATAGGATTTACTATCCTTTTGCGTCTGTCACCATGCCCTACAGTCCGAGTTTGAAGCTCGTCACAGTCATGCCATCCCGGATCCTACTCGAAATACCACAGACAAGGTTTAGACTTTCTGGATCTCAAGAATGCTGCCAATTGATTCAAGCCTATACGACGAAGGTTCTAATCTCAGATTCAGATGCTCCATTGTCAGAGGGGAGTCGATGTGAATCGTTGATCAGAAACCCAAGAGATATACATTCAAGCATATTTTCATGTAGAACGGAAGTGGTTGTCAATCACGCGTTCATGAGTGAGAATGGTGATGAGTGTCACATAATCATCACATTCATCATGTTCTTGTGTGCAAATGAATATCTTGGAATAAGAATAAGCATGAATTGAATAGAAGAACAATAGTACTTTGCATTAATACTCGAGGAACAGCAGAGCTCCACACCTTAATCTATGGTGTGTAGAAACTCTACCGTTGAAAATACATAAGTGAAAATAGGGTAGGCATGGCCAAATGGCCAGCCTCCCAAAAAGTGAACAATGGTCCAAAGATGTTCCAAAGATGTCTAAAACAATAGTAAAAGGTCCTATTTATACTAGACTAGTTACTATGGTTTACAGAAGTAAATAATGCAGAAATCTACTTCCGGGGCCCACTTGGTGTGTGCTTGGGCTGAGTATTGAAGCTTCCACATGTAGAGGCCTTCCTTGGAGTTAAACGTCAGTTTGTAACTTGTTTCTGGCATTTGACTCTAGCTTGCAACTTGTTTCTAGCGTTTAACGCCAGAATAAGGCAGAAAGCTGGCGTTAAATGCCAGAATAAGGCAAAGTATAGAATATTATATATTGCTGGAAAGCCCTGGATGTCTACTTTGCAAAAAAATTGAGAGCGCTCCATTTGAGTTTCTGTAGCTCCAAAAATTCCATTTTGAGTGCATGGAGGTCAGAATCCAACAGCATCAGCAATCCTTTTTCAGCCTCTGAATCAGATTTTTGCTCAGGTCCCTTAATTTCAGCCAGAAAATACCTGAAATCACAAAAAACACACAAACTCATAGTAAAGTCTAGAAATATGAATTTTTCTTAAAAACTAATAAAAAATATACTAAAAAGTGAATAAAACATACTAAAAACTATATGAAAACAATGCCAAAAAGCGTATAAATTATCCGCTCGTCACAATACCAAACTTAAATTATTGCTTGTCCCCAAGCAACTAAAAACAAAATAGGATAAAAAGAAGAGAATATACAATGAATCTCGTAATATCAATGAAACTTAGTCCTAGTTAGATGAGCGGGGCTAGTAGCTTTTTGCTTTTGAACAGTTTTGGCATCTTACTTTATCCTTTGAAATTCAGAATGATTGCCATCTATAGGAACTCAGAATTTTAGATAGTGTTATTGATTCTCCTAGTTCAGTATGTTGATGCTTGAACACAGCTACTTTATGAGTCTTGGTCGTGGCCCTAAGCACTTTGTTTTCCAGTATTACCACCGGATACATAAATGCCACAGACACATAACTGGGTGAACCTTTTCAGATTGTGACTGAACTTTGCTAAAGTCCCCAGTTAGAGGTGTCCAGCGTTCTTAAGCACACTCTTTTTGCTTTGGATCACGACTTTAACCACTCAGTCTCAAGCTTTTCACTTGGACCTTCAGGCCACAAGCACATGGTTAGGGACAGCTTGATTTAGCCGATTTGGCCTGGATTTTATCTCCTTGGGCCCTCCTATCCATTAATGCTCAAAGCCTTGGATCCTTTTTACCCTTGCCTTTTGGTTTTAAGGGCTATTGGCTTTTTCTGCTTGCTTTTTCTTTTTCTTTCTTTTTCTTTTAATTTTTGCCACGTTTTTTTCACTGCTTTTTCTTGCTTCAACAGCTATGTTTACACATCTCAGACGGCTAATCCACGACTTCATTGGGGACTCCTCGAGACACCAGTTCAGTTAATTTCTGGGGAGATTAGGGTCTCTGTGGTATAGGCTAGAATCCATAAAAGCAGCATTTTCTGATCCGGAAGTTTCGACCTTGTCTGCGGTGTTTTGAGTAGGATCGCTAGGAGAATGAACTGCTAGAGCTTCACCCTCCGTCAGATTGAATGACCACGAGCAATGGCTTTGATCACATATAGCCTGCCAAAGAAGAAGATCATTCACAAGCAAAGAAGGCAGTAGTACCATAGTTTATTCAAAAAGACAAAGCAACTTCAACTCTCAACTCTATCCTTAAAGTATTAGCACCCTATTATAATAATGTCACAAATATTTATCTATCAACCTTCTGATCTGCCTGACTAAGACCTGCAAGATAACCATAACTTGCTTCGAACCATAATCCTCGTGGGATCGACCCTGACTCGCTCAAGTATTACTTGGACGACCTAATGCAGTTGCTGGTACAACAGTACAAAGATGTGGGAATTCGTTCCACCAAGTTTTTGGCGCCGTTGCTGGGGATTATTGAGTTTGGACAAACTGACGGATTGTCTTGCTTCCTAGATCGGGTATTGTCTTTGATTTTTGCAAGAGTATTTTATTTTATTTTATTTTTCGAAAAATTTAAAACGTTTTTTTTGAAAATATTTTTTTATTTTCTTTGTTTAATTTTCGTTCTTGGTTTGAGTCTTACATGTTCCTGTTTTTCAATTCTAAAAATTTTAAAACTTTACCAAAAACCTTCATCTTTTTTGTCACCTTCTTCTTTTATTTGAGTCTGTGTTCTTGTGCTTGTTTGAGTCAATTTTCAAAATTTTAAGTCTTTCTTTCAAAAAAAATTTTCAAAAATAGTTTCTTTATTTAAATCTTGTGTCAAATTTTTATGTTTAGTGTTTTCTTGTGTTTTTCTTTTAAATTTTTGAAAATTTAATGTTTGATGTTCAAAAGTTTTAAGTTTGATGTTCTTTGTATGTTCTTGTCTTCTTTAAATTTCTTGAGTCTTGTTCTTTGTGTTTTTGTTAGTATTCAAAGTGTTCTTGTGTTTTCCTTTTGTTTTGATTTTAAAGCTTTTAAGTTTGGTGTCCTTTGGTATTTTTCTTTGAATTTTTACATAATAGGGTGTCTTAGATCTAAATATTTTAAGTTTGGTGTCATTTTGTTGTTTTTCTCTCTCCTCATTAATTCAAAAAAAAATAAAATAAAATATCTTTTCTTATTTTTAATTATTTTTTCGAAAATTTTACACAAAAAAATCAGATTTTAATTTTAAAATTTTTTTGTCTTATCTTATCTTAATTTTAAAACTCAAAAATCAAATCTTTTCAAAATAAAAAATCATATCTTTTTCAAAATCTAATCTTATCTTATTTCAAATTTAAAATTTCAACTTTCAAAATTTCAAAAATTAAAATTTCAAATTTCAAAATTCAATTTCAAAATCCAAAATTTAAATTTCAAATTTCAATTTTCAAAATTAAACTTTTTCAAAAATTAAATCTTTTTTTTCGAATCTTTATCTTATCTTGTTTCAATTTCAAAAAAATTCAAAATTTAAAATTTCAAAATTTAAAATTCAAAATTTAATATTCAAATTTAAAATTTAAATCTTTTTAATTTTAAAACTTATCTTCTCTTAATCTCCTTATCTTATATTTCTTACTTAACTTATCTTATCTTTCCTATCTTATCTTCTTTTAAATTTTAAAATTAAATCTTTTTCAAATCTTTTTCATTTTTCTCTTAACTTGTTGACTTTTTCAAATTTTAAACTCAAATATTTTCCTAATTAATTACTCATCTTCTCTCTCCTCTTTTTCAAAACTTCCTAACTAACTTCTTCTCTCTAATTTTCGAAAATTCTCTTCCTCTTCTCTCTCTTCTATTTTCGAAATTTAATAATTAAATTTTAAATTTTTTTAATTAATTAATTTTAATTTTGGACTAAATAAATAAATAAAATAAAAATAAAAATATTTTAATTCTTATTTATCTCTCCTATCCTATTTCTTCTTCCCTTTCTTCTACCTTTCTTCATTATGAACCCAAGTGGGAATGAAGAGTTCAGAAGAACTCTGGGATCCTATACAAATCCCAATGTTCACTATTATGGAAGAAGTATTAGCATACCTCCAATCAGAGTAAGTAGCTTTGAGTTGAACCTTTAACTCATTACCATAATGCAGCAAACCTGCCAGTTTTCTGGATTTCCACAGGAAGAACCTATAGAATTTTTAGCAGATTTCTTAAAAATTGCTGACACTGTACACCATGAGGGAATAGACCAAGATGTCTACAGATTATTGTTCTTTCCTTTTGCTGTAAAGGACAAGCAAAGAGGTGGTTAGATAACCAACCTAAAGCTAGTTTAAAAACATGGAAACAGTTAGTAGACAAGTTTTTAAACCAATACTTTCCCCCAAGAAAGATGACTCAGTTGAGGCTGGACATCCAAGTCTTCAAACAAGGAGATAGTGAATCTCTTTATAATGCCTGGGAGAGGTATAGAAGGATGCTAAGAAAATGTCCCACTGAAATATTTTCAGAATGGGTACAGTTAGATATCTTCTATTATGGGCTTTAAGACAAGGCTAGAATGTCTTTGGACCACTCTGCTGGTGGTTCCATACACATGAGAAAGACCATTGAAGAAGCCTAGGAGCTTATTGAGATAGTTGCCACTAATCAATATCTGTACTCATCTTTTGAGACTTCCATCAAATGAGAGGTTAAGGAAGTATCTACTGAACCTAACCCTCCAAAGAAAGATAGCCCATTGACTCAACAACTACAAGCCCTTGCCTAGCAAATACTGGAATTACAAGAGGCTTTGCGAGAAGCTCAGGCTTCTAACAGAAATGTAGAAGCCCAGTTGAGTCAAACAAGGCAGCAGTTATCTAAGCAGATAACAGATGAATGCCAGGAAATTTAATTGAGTGGAAAAACCTTGAACACCCAACCTCAGCACAATAAGAACGAAAAGCTCATAAAGGATAACCAGGTCTCAGCACAAGATGACTCTGGGCATTCAAACGCCCAGTGAGGTATCACTTCTGGAGTTGAATGCCAGAAAAGGGCAGAGACTGGGCGTTCAAACGCCCAAGGTGGTATCATTCCTATCATTGAACGCCAGGAAAAGGTAGAGACTGGGTGTTCAAACGCCTAAGGAGGAAGCACTCTTGGCGTTGAACGCCAGAAAGGGGGCAGCAACAAGGACATTGAACGCCCAAGTGCTGTTTTGGGCAAAATTTTGTTTGCATTTTTCCTAAAGGCCTAATGCACTCCCACCCCTTCCATCCCCCCTTTTCTTGCTTTTTCCATGTTTCTCTACTTGTTTTACTTAGTTTTCGTTGCATCTCATTTTTATTTTAGTATTTATATTAGTTTTGATTTAGTTGTTTGTTAATTAAATAAGTTGCAAGTGTTTGCATGATATTGATTGGGTTGCTTCTTGATTGAATTTCATCAATGCACGTATACTTTACCTTAAATTACTAGCACCTAATTGGATTTGCACATTTATCTTTTGTTGCATATTAGGTGAAATCTTTATAAGTGCACATTGAATTAAGTGAATTGAGTTGAAATTAATTGTTCATCATGATTTTTCATATTAAATTCACCACATGACTGATACTTGTTCCTTGTTAATGCTTCACATTTGTTTGAGTGACTCAACTTGATTCTTATCAAGCTTGTCACTTTTTGTAACAAGTATCTTTACCATGTGACTTTTTCTTTATATTTCATGATGAATAAAAAGTTTTCTGTTCATTATTGGATTGGTTGTTGTTTATTGTTCTTCTGTATCATTTTGCACCTTCATTTGTGCAATTTCAATATCCAATACCTCATATACTCAATTCACTTTTGTATTCACCTAGGTTTGTTTGTGCCTTAAATTTTACTTATTCTTTACTTGCAACCTAGGACTACTTGATTGAAGAATATGTTATTTCTTTTGATGGTGTGGTTTCTGTTTTTATCCGACTAATGTATGTGTTCTAAGCCATGCATACTCCGAATACACACATTGTGTTTTATTATACCACACATATATGAACTCTTCCACAATTGTTGTTTATTTGTTTATACAGGAACTCGAGCCCCCGTACCCAACAACTGAAGGTGGAGCCTCAAAGCCATTCTCCCCAGATTGTGTTCGTGCATGGAGGACTGTGCAACCGCTTAAGTGTGAGGGAGGATTCTCCATTTTAGGGGATAAATTTTCTTTTTCGAACACTTTGCACTTTAATTTTTGTTTTTTTATTATGTTTCTTGTAGATATTTGTTAGTATTTTTTACTATTGCATCCGTGCTCTAGTTAATATATATATATATATATATATATATATATATATTGCATTTGCATGGTATATATTTATAGATAGAAGTTGTGATTGGATGATGTGAATAGCATAGTGCTTAGTTCCATTTTGTCCTAATTGTTCATGTCAGTTTTTGCGATGTTGAAAATTAGGAATAGAACTAGGGAAGATTTTTGAAATTACATCCATCACAACATACATACATACATACATACATATATAGGAAATAACTTTGGTGAAAAACAACAAAAATTTTCAAGACTTTTGTTTCAAGGGCATTCTATTGAATTGATTTGGAAATTTATCTTTCAAACTTGCTTGAATGATTTTTATGGAACATAGAAGAGAGATAGAACAAAACAACCTTGTGAGTTGTTGAGCCTTAATGAGTGGTTACATATTATAACCACAAATTTTGTTCATTGTGTGCTATGCTCCTTCTATGATTGTAATGGTTTTTCTTGATATTTTATTTCCGATGTTTGATGTTTTGAATGCATTTAGCAAGATTGAGGCCATTTTTAAATTAGACTCACTCACCCATATGGACCTATCTTTGCATTTACCTCTGTTAACCCTTTTGAGCCTCTTAATCCCCTTTGTTCTAATTGTTAGCACATCACAACCCTAAGCGAAAAACCATAAACTACCTTGAATTGCATCTTTGATTAGCTTAGGTTGAGGAGTGTATTTTATTTAAGTGTGGGGGAACCTTTTGGGAAATGTTGGTGGTGAATAAAAAGTTTGTATTGGGTATGCATTGAAAAAGAAAATTTTGGAAAATGGGTGCACTTTCATGTATCAATCTGCTTTAACCATATGCATTTGTCATAGAAAAAGAAAAAAGAAATAGAAAAAAATAAGAAGGGACAAAGGTTGCACAAAAAAATGAATAAGAAATGCATATGTGGACTTAGATGAAAAAGATGCACGAATGTGTATAAAAAGTGTGATTATGGGAAGTTATGTTGCATATTTTGTTACTTGGTTGATATAGGTTGAGTTGGACACGTGAGCTAATCAAAGATCCAATTCCTTAGTACACGTAGCCATATTTAACCTACCTTAACCCTAACCCCATTACAACCCTCTAAAGACCTCATGATACTTGCACTCATGCATCACACATTTGTTGATTGTTAGATGAAAAGCAAATCCTTGAAAGCATGATTAGGAGGAGACTTGAGTGGATTGACCCTAAACACTTTTGAGCGTTGAGAGTATATACACACCTAGTAAGGGTTCGATCACTCAACTTTATGTTTCCATACTTCTTATCATGTATTCTTGTAAGTTGCTTCCTTTTTGATGAGTTAAATCAATTCTCTAGATTGTGATTGTATTGAGCTATTTCTTTGCTTAACCCTAAATGTTTATACTCTTGCTTGGAATTTGTTGGTTGGTTTTCACCAAACTCATAGTACACTATAGAGAGATAGATATAGATATATATAGCATATAGTATACATGCATATAGGTAGTTGCTTTAAATAAGTTGCTTGTCCCTTTATCATTTTCCTTGGATTGTGATTAGCATGAGGACATGCTATTGTTTAAGTGTGGGGAAATTGATGAATTCATATTTGATGATATATTTTGGTTTGATTTGAGTGGATTTCATCACATAAACCCACATTTATTCATCCAAATAGCATGCTTTTGTGTTCTCTCCCTAAATTGTGCTTATTTATGAAAACATGCTCTTTTGTGCCTAATTTAGCTTATTTTATTCCAATTACCTTCCATTCGATACCTTGATGTTATTTGTGAGTGATTTCAGATGAATAAGGTAGGAATGACTTGGTGGGAATGGAAGAGGAGCATGCAATTGGGAGAAAACATGAAAAAAACAAAGAAGAAGTACACAGCCATGCGTTCGTGCGCACAAGGATGTGTGTGTATGCACAAAAAGTAAACCAGCATGCGTGCGTGCGCACAACCCTCTGTGCATACACACAAGTGAAAATTTAGCAAAGTGTGCGTACGCACAGGTACCAGCGCGTGCCTCCATTAAAAAGTCACGTGGACTCGCGTTTTGGGGCTTTCTTGGCCCATTTCTGAAGGCTTAGAGGCTGAAATCAAAGGCTATATGAAGGGAACTTCATACCATATGAAGGAGGCCAACTTAGATTAGGAAAAAACACATAGTAGGACTAGGAGTAGTGTAGATTAGGAATTTCTCTCTTAGGGTTCTTAATTAGGGTTTGTAGCATTTTATACTTCAAGTTTGATTTTGGATTCTAGCAATTTTCATTGTAAGTATTTCTTTAATTGTCTCTTTTATTATACCACTTGTTCTACACTTTCTTCTACTTTAATTTCCTTTGTCAATATATACTTAGGTTTGCAATTTTAGATTCCTAGTTGTTAAATTTGATGTTTGATGGCTTTTATATGTTTGTTTGAGTTGCCTTTATTGATTTTGATCATTTGTAGTTCATAGCTTTTATCATTTTCTCAAATTTTTCATGTTTTATGAATATGGCGACTATATGTTTGATGAAATGCCAATTTTGATTATGGGGTAATTTCCACCCCTTGGCTTGGGAAAAAATGACTTTATGGATTACGAGAGCCATAATATCCAACATTTAGTGATAATTCTTGGGTTATTAGTTATCATTGTTTCCACTAACGCTAGTTTTTTTAACAATTAATTTGGTAAGTTAACTAGGATTTGTGGATTAATCAAAATTATGCTCGCTTGACCTATCCTTCGATATTAAGGGTTGACTTAGTGAGATTAATCCATCATAATTATCATAGTTGTGGTTATGGAAGGAAGGGATTCCATAACTCATCCCAAGTCAAGGTTTCATTTATGTTTTGAACTACATTTTCATCACTTTATAACATCACTTGCCTATATTACATACATAGTTCTTTTATTCCTTCATTAGTTTATTAATTGTAATTTTGTCTTGTTCTTTTATCTCTTTATTGTTTACTTGTTAATCATTGAAAACCCCTTCGCCTTCTTGCAACCAAAATGGTTGTTGGCACTAGTTCATAGGGAGAACGACCTGGAAATCTAAATACTCTTGGTTTATATTTGCTTTGATTTGTGACATCCTTAGGATTATAATTTGATTGAGGATCAATGGTTGGGTTTGGACTATACTTGCAACATCAATCCTATTTTTAGTGTGAAAATCCAAACCCATGCTTTTGGTCCTTGTCAAGTGTGTATCCCCTGCTAAAATTGATTCCCTTGAATTAGCCATTGTCAATACAAAACCAATCCCTGGCAACGGCGCCATAAAATTGATCATGAAAATCTTGTATCTCTACAAAATTCCTTCGGCAAGTATACCAAATTGTCGTCAAGTAAAAACTCACAAAGAGTGAGGTCGAATCTCACAGAGATTGATTGATTAAGCAACCATAGTCAGTAGCATATTCTAGTTAAACAAACATTGATGAGTATTGAGTGCAGGAATTTAAATGACTGAAAAAGTAAATAACTGAATTAAAGAGCAGAAATATAAGAGTTGGAAACTTAAATGGAAGAAAGTAGATGACTGAATTGTAAAGGAAAATGGGTTGATGAACAGAATTTAAACAAAGCTATAAAGAATAGGTAGATGAGAGTAGGGAGGATTCATTGGAGTTGGGAGATATTGAATTCTCCGAATCAACAACTTATCATCCCTTCTTCAATCATGCAACTCATTGACCTCTTGGAAATCATGAATGATCAAATCCAAATCCCTTGGTGATTCAATCTCTCTCTCCTGAACAATAGACAATTCCTTGGTCTAATTGCTCATGCAAAGAGATGAAGCTTGGTCCCTAATCATACCACACATTCTCATAGATCCAAATAATGGGTAGATTTAATGTCACCATATCCAATCCCAAAACCTAGATCTACTCAAATGTGAGAAAGAATTTCATAAAACCCAATTACATTCAATCTCTTTCCCAAGATAATTGAATGTTAAAATGAAGAACGAAATGCTTTCTCGTAAATCAAAGAGAGATGAAGAGAAGAAGAAATAAATAATCACAATCGATCCATCAAGTACAATAGAGCTCCCTCCCCTAATGAGAGGGAATTTAGCCACTCATAACTCAGAGAGAGTACAAGAGATGGAGAAGTGGAGTACATAAAAGTGTAAGTCAAGTGTCAAAGTCCAAAAGTCCCTGATCAGTACCTGTTCCGAGAGTTACCTGAAACTGTAGGTCGATCTTCGGACGAGATCTTCTGTACTAGTCGGAGCTGTTGTGTCTGAATTGATAATGGTGGCCAGAGCCATCGTGTCCAACTTGTTGGACTTGGTGGTGGTGCTGATCCTTCGTCACCGGAGGGTGGTGGTACCTGCAAGGGACTCTGATGCTTAAGTTAGCAAGGGTATTAAGCAAGTTTTTAGTAGAATCAGAGTATGAGTTATACTTGGGTGCTCCAGTGTATTTATAATGGTGTGGAATAATCTTCCCTTGGGATAAGATAGTTATCTTATCTTATCTTTGAGTGAAGTCAACTGATCTTTAAGGGAACCGCCTTCATCCTTCTAGGCTTTGGGCTGCCTTTAGATTTGGGTCGTGTTCCTCTCTTTGGGCCTTCTTGGGCCTCTGTAGCGGTTTGGCCGACCTCTTTCATAAAGAGGTCGGGTAATCCTGATCTGGTCAGGTCAGTCAACTTATCATCAATCAGCCCGGGTCGTACAGCTCGACCCAGGACATGAACAGTGCCCTGCTTGAGTTCAATCTTTCCTTTGAGGTCGTGTCCTTTTAGGCTTTTGACCCCTTTTAGGTAAAGTCGAGCTCGAGCATTTGTCGATCTCACTTTTGCAGAGCTTTTTGAATGTGAAGCATTTTTTCTCTCTCCTTCTTAATGACAACACACATTTTCGTACTGTCTTGGGAACATGCGAGGGTTTTAAATGCCCTTCAATTCCTCTTTTTGCCGTTTCCCTCTTTCGCTTTTCATTTTGAACTTTCCAAAAGACTTTTGCCTTTCAGTTTCTTCTTCTCTTGCTCACTGTGACTCGACCTTTGCCCTTATGTATTTGAATTCTCTGGCTTCTGTGACTTTTCAATTTTCTCGTCTTCGCACTTCTCCTTGTTCTCTGAAGTGATCATTTCGTCTTCCTCGCTTTTTCACTTTGCAGGTTGGTCATTTTTTCTCTTCTTCTTTCTCTTTGCGCGATTTTAGGCTTTGGAAAGTTTTGATTTTTCTCTGGTTTTGTTGTATCTGATTACTGCCGTAATGTGTGTTCTGGGAGTTTCTTTGTCTTTTGTATGAATCTTGTTGCCTTTCTTGATAGTTAACGCTTTTTAGGGTTTTGCATGTTGTTACCGTTTCTGTTTGTATCCTCGACTTGTGGCTTTGAATAATGAGCTGTTTGATTCTAAAAAAGGTTGCGTCTTTGATGACTTTCCTTTGACATGCTTTGATGTATGATAGTTCCCTTTTCTGATAGATTGTAAACAGATGGTGATGTTGATAATTTTTTTATTTGTGACTTTCTTTTTCGGAGTGTCACTTGTTTGAGAAGAAGGTAGGCTTGTAGATTTTTCCTCAGTCTCTACTCTGTTATTGCCTCCAAAGGATGCCCCTGGTCCTTTGGTGAGGGTCCTGAGGTTTCCTTTTGTTGCTATGTCTAACCTTTTGACACTTATATGCTTTAGTTCGAGTTTTGTCTATTTATGCATGAGTTGCTCTCTTTGACTTGCCTGAGCTGTTTGATTAGTGACCCCTTTTCCTTTTTCTTACTGTAGGATTTTAGTTGACCCATGTCGTCTCGCAAAAATATTGTCGAGACCTCTTCCAGAGTCCCCGAGGGCATGTCGGACTGGCTGGACTCCCTCGTGTTAATGTGTGTTTCTGTGGTAAATTCTAAGTACTGTGCGGAGCTGAGAAAATATAACTGGATTTGTAGTAATCCAGAGCAAGAGAAAAATTATGAGCTACTAGCACCTGATTCTGATGAGAGGGTCTGTTTCCCTACTTCAGTCTGGGGGGAGCGTCCTTTCTTTTATGCCTACAATTATTTTTTCAGCCAAATGAACATTACTTTTCCTTTTACTTCTTTTGAGACCAATTTATTGTGGTCATGCAATGTATCTCCATCCCAACTACATCCCAACTCTTGGTGTTTTATAAAGATTTTTCATTTGTTGTGCCATGAATTGGGTGTCTAGCCTTCCCAATCCTTCTTCTTTTATCTTTTTGTTCTGACAAAGCCTGGTGTTGTCAAGAAGAAGGCCGCTTGGGTCTCTTTCCGAGCTTCCCAGGGAAAAAAGGTCTTTTCCATGTATGATGAATCCTTCCGTGATTTTAAGAACTATTTTTTCAAGGTCCGAGCTGTTGAAGGAGCTCGGCCCTTTTTTTCTGGATGAGAATAATGAGCCCGCTTTTCCTTTAGAGTGGCAACAGAATGTAGTGGTATCTAGATATTATTGGGAGATGTTGGATGAAGTTGAGCAAGCCTTTGTGAAGCCTTCCCATCTTGATACCAAGAAATTTCTAGGAGACCCCTTACTTTTGCGGGCTGAGTTGGGTAGTGGTCGACTTCCTTTGCATCTGTTGTGTTTGTTTGCTTTGTCACATTTATTCCTTTTCTTTCCGATTTATAACTTAGTTTCTTGCTGTGTATTTTCAGAGATGGTAAAAAACAATGATTCCATGAAGACCTTTAAAAAGGAGAGAAAGGCGAATACAGCCCTAAACATCTCGGCCAAGGTTCCCGGGGAGGGGTCGTCTAAGGCTTCCCTGAAGAGGTCAACCTCGGACACTTTTGGACCAAAGAATGTCATCCCGGCTCCTAATGTTTGGTTGGCCTCATCTGTTCCTCCTCTACGAACCTCAAGTGCTGCCCCCCCTCTGCTGCCGGTCCTTCTCCCAAGAAGCAGAGAACTGCTGAGCCCTTCAATTTGGATGCCCCTGATTTTGATGTCGTGGGGTTCGTTGATCAGTAAATTGCTCCCTATGGTGTTGTGCCTTTGAATGATGTGTCCATTCTTCATCATTTGGACCTCATTACGCGAAGTAGTATCAAGATGGCACATATGGGAGCAACCTTGTTTAGGACAGCTCAAGATGTTCCTATTCATGCCACAAAGGCTTTCATGTTTGAGGCCAAGTCGGAGTATGATAGGATTAAGGGGTTGAAGGAGGAGCTTGAGAAAAAGGTGGCGAAGCTGGAGAAAGAGTTAGAGGGTGAGAAAGCTCGGGCTACTGTGGCTGGGGCTTTGGCAGATCTGGTTGAGGAGATGGCCCAGAAGCACAAGGATAACTATGTCCGGACTTATAGGGAGATGGTAGAGTTATGGGAGAGTTTGGAATCTGCTCGATCTGATTATGCCAAGCTCTAAGGTCATCTTGTGAGTAATGTGACTACTGCTTATGAGAATTTGAAGTCTCAGGTCTGATGCGTGAAAACTTGTCTCTCAACAAATTTCCCTTCGGCAAGTATACTGAATTTGTCGTCAAGTAAAAACTCACAATAGAGTGAGGTCGAATCCCACAGGGATTGATTGGTCAAGCAACTTTAGTTAGAAGAGTATGCTAGTTGAGCTAAACAGAGTGTGGTTTGAGAATTGCAGAAAATTAAATGGCAGAAAAGTAAATAGCAGAAAATAAAGTGCAGAATCTTAAATGGGGATTTGGGGTAATGAGCATGAAAATAAATCACAGAAAATAAAGAGAATGGGTAAGATCAAAAATGGGGAATTCATTGGGCTCAGGAGATGTTGTATTCTCCGGATCAAGTTCATTTTCATCTCTTCCTTAATCAATGCATCTTTTGATCTCCTTGGCAATCTTAGGTGATTAGATTCCAATTCCTTGGTAATCAAATCTCTCTAAGCTTGAACAATTGCCCAATTCCTTGATTTAATTGCTCATGGGAAGAGATGAAGTACGGTCACTGATTATACCACATGTATTTCCAAATCAAAGTGTTGGGAGGATTACATGTCACTATATCCGCCCAGACCCTAATTTGGTCCAACATGAGAAAGCATTTCTAGCATGATCTCCTCATCCCTTTTCCAAGGCTCAGAGGATATCAAATTATGGAGAGTTTCTTTTCCAAGACAACTAACCAATTGATTTAAGATCGAAAGCTTTCTAGTAAATCAAGAGAAAAGAAAGAGGAAGAAGAATGAAAACTATAATTGATCCATCAAATTACAACAGAGCTCCCTAACCCAATGAAAAGGGGTTTAGTTCTCCAAAGTGCCAAGCTCCTCTATAGTTCAAAACTACTCCTATATATACTACTCCTCTTGATCTTCTAGTGAGTTCTTCAAGTCTTGGATGTGGGCTTTGGATCTTGAGTTGAAGCATTTCCAATCTTTAGTGGGCCCAGCTTGCAGAGAACGTTAGTGGCAATCACAATTTTCACTAACGTTCCAACCCCATATAGCCTACGTTAACTCCAACGTTAGTGGCACTAACGTGACCACTAACGTTGCCTTGTAAATCTTCGCTAGCATTATTGGGACTCACCTTTCCCAATAACGTTGGCTTATAACCCTTCGCAAGTGTTATTGGGACTCACCTTTCCCATTAACATTGCCTTATGTCCTTTGTCCCTACGTTAGAGTTCACGTCAGTGTAACTAACGTGGCTCTTAACGTGGTTATGCTTCACCTTCGAGAGCGTTAGTGACACTTACCTTTGTCACTAACGCTCAAAGTGCCCCTACTCTCCACGTTAGAGCTTATGTTAACTAAGTTAACATGGCCACTAACGTGGTAGTAATGCCATCTTCCAACGTTAGTGACAAAGGTGAGTGTCACTAATGTTGGCTCATCAATCTCAGCTCTACGTTAACTTTCATGTTAGTGGTCTTAACGTGACCACTAACATGGGCAATGCTAGTTGATCCAACGTCAGTGACAAAGGTGAGTGTCACTAATGTTGGCATTGTTCCTCTCTTCCACGTTAGAGTTCACGTTAACTAAGTTAACATGACTCTTAACGTGGCTCATTGCCAAATCGTGGAACGTTAGTGGTGTTTACGTTTACCACTAACGTTGGAGCTTTCTTTTGTCTCCACGTTAACTACCACGTTAACTTAGTTAACGTGGCAATTAACGTGGGCTTATGATGGCTTCGCGGGCGTTATTGGTGATACTTTTCTCCTTAACGTTGTAAGCTATTTACCATTCCACGTTAGTGGTCACGTTAACTAGAATAACATGAGTACTAACGTGGTTCTTCCTTGCTTCCTTTGTCCTGAAATCAAGCAAATAAAGTGCATCAAAGCTCTAGCTAAAGTCATGAGATTATGCATCATCAATTTATCATTCAATTCTAGCAAAATCCTCATGAAATCATGTGAAATTCACAATAGTTGCTTGAATCAAGGTGTAAGTGTATTTTCATCCAAAACTTGCCTTATTCACTAAGAAAATGCATGAAACTACCTTAAAAAAGTAAAGAAAAAGTCTGTGAAACTGGCCTAGATGCCCTGGCATCACAACACCAAACTTAAAGCTTGCTTGTCCCTAAGCAAGTACTCAAACATAGGAAGAATGAATGAAAAAGCAAGAAGATAATATAGAAGTTCTGGTTTATGGGGTTTCATGCATAGCAACTTAGGTTCTTTCATTTACTAGGTTTCAGGCCTTTATCAAGTCCTTGGTCACTCTCTTGATTACATCCTTTGAGACTTCTTAATTGTTGATCCTTCCTTCTTTTCCAAGGTTTATTACATTCTTCTTTTGGCTAAGTGCTCTGTAAGAGGGCGACTCTTTATGATAAGCTTTCAGTCAACACTCCCGAACCAGTTGGCTCAAGGTGCTAGGTGTTAAGACACCCCTACGGACTTACTCCCCAAGTCTCTTTCCCTCATACATACACACCACAGGCACATGGTTTGTTATTTTTCTTTCTTGAGACCTTGGTGTCCAGCACCTCTTTGGGTTACTAAGTGTTCTGTAGCAATGGTCACTCTTGATAGTGGACTTTCAGCTGATAATCCCGAATTAGTTAATCCAAGTTACCAAGTGACGAGGCACCCCTAAGAGCTTATTCATCCAAGCATATCCCTTGCACATGAACACCACAGACACATGCCTCAATCTTAAAACCCTTGGTGCCTAGCATTGTTTCTTATTGTGTTTCTTTCCTTTTCACTTTTATTGCTCTTTCTCTTTTCTTATTGGGATCTTATTATTTAGTTAGTCTCATAGGATGTGTTTCAAGCATATGATTCAGGGTAGATAGTTGCTTTCTTTCCTTGTTTGGTGAACCAACTTAGCTTACTAATCATCCTACCACAAACATTCAGAACCTACTTCCCGAAATAACTCCACTCTTGTTCTTTTCATAGCATTTTCTTTTTGATTAGCTTAAAAGACAAGCATACAAGTAAGAAAGGTGGAAGTAAACACTAGAGACATTAAGCTCAATAAACATAAACCTAAGCAATGAAAAACTTAAATGCAGAATTAAAAATCCTAAGCTACCATGAAAGCATGTTCTATTTCATACATGGTTTTCCTTATTTAAAGCTTTGAAAAAGGTAGAACTAAGAAGGAAATCCACCACCATTCAATTATTGGAATGCTCATGTTCCCTTGTCTTGGGATCCTCCTTGATTGCTTGAGTCTACATTCCCCTTGCGCTTCCTGGTGCATGAAAATGCTACCCTTTTGGGCATTTAAACGCCAGTTTTCCTTCTTCACTGGGCGTTTTGAACGCCCAGCTTTTTCTGTGTAATTCCTCTACTGTATGTTCTGAATCTTCAGTTCTCTGTATTATTGACTTGAAAAGACACAAATTAAAATTTTTTTGGGTTTTTAATAATGAGGAATAATCAAAATAAAACTAAGATCAGATAGACAATGCATGCAAGACACCAAACTTAGAAGTTTGTATACTATTGACACTAACAAATTGAGAATGCATATGAGAAATAACAAAACACTCAAGACAAGAGAATTTAAAGATCAGAGTAAGGAAATCATCAAGAACAACTTGAAGATCAATGAAGACACATGAATGAATTCGAAAAATGCAAGAAGAATAGAAACATGCAATTAACACCAAACATAAAATGAGACACTAGACTCAACCAAGAAACATAAAAATATTTTTCATTTTAAGATTTTATAATTTTTTTGGTTTTTTCAAATTATGTGGAAAAATAAAATAAAGAGATTCAAAATTTTTAATAAGAATTCCAGGAATCATGCAATGTTAGTCTAAAGATTTAGTCTAAAGAAATTAGACATGGCTAGCCAAGCTTCAGTAGGACATTGCATTCAAGAGCTAAATTGATGAAAATCAATCAAGCTTCAGTAGGATTTTTGACGGTTTAGAATTTCTCAAATAAAATCTCGTCGAAGTATAGTTTCTAAACCAAGCAATAATCCTTTCATACAAAAAGTTGTTTGTCACTAGTAACAAACCCCTGAATTTATAAACCGAAGTATTGAACCTCGGGACGTTCTCCCTAGGAATTACAATAAAGTGTCTTGTTATTGGTTGTGAGTTATTTTGGGGTTTTAATAAGAAACATGAAAGATAAATGGCAAGAAAGTAAACTAACAACTATAAAAGGCTCTTGGCAAGGTATGAAAATTAGAAGTTCTATCCTAGTTATCCTTCTCAATTGTGATGAGAATTGTTCATTGCTACCACTTAGTTAACCCTTACTAAATAAAGGAAAGTCAAGTGGATGAATTGACTTGAGCCACAAGGCCTAGCCAACTCCCAAGGAAAGACTAGCTTTAGTGCACTCCAAACCAATTAGCAATCTCTCCAATTACCAATCAACAAAGGAATTAGATAACTCAAGTGTCACTAATTACTCTACCTAGGCCAAGAGGAACAAAATCTACACTATATCTAGAAGAGGCATTTCAACAAACACATAAAAGGCAATAAAAGTAAATAACATAAATTGCAAGAATTAAAGAGAGACCTAACTACAAAGGCAAGAGATCAACAATAAAAAAGCAAAGAAGAACAATTATTATGAATTACCTCTTATTGAATTGAAAGAAAATGGAAGGAACAATAGTAGATCTACAACAAAGCATAAGAATCAACATAAAGGAAATTACAACAAAGGAATGGAAGAAGATGAATGTAACAACAAAGAATTGAAAGGTAGAAGTAGAAGAAAGCAAAGATTAAAACCTAGATCTAAGAACTAATCCTAATCCTAATCCTAATTCTAGAGAGAAGTGAGAGCTTCTCTCTCTAGAAACTAATTCTAACTACTAAACTAAACTAATGGTAACTAACATGTGTTTCCCTCTTCATTCCTTGTGTTAAATAGCATCAGAAATGAGTTGGATTGGGCCCACAAGGCTTTAGAATTCGTTGGTCACGTTTTGCTTTAAGTGGGTCATGTGCCACCATTGGCGCGTCCGTGTACCGTGCGCATGCGCGCCCTTATGCGCGATGCAACAATGGCAAATATTATATCGTTTCGAAGCCCCGGATGTTAGCTTTCTAACCCAACTGAAACCGCATCATTTGGACCTCTGTAGCTCAAGTTATGGTCGTTTAAGTGCAAAGAGGTCGGCTTGACAGCTTTCCGGTTCTTTCATTTCTTCATGAGTTCTCCAACTTTTCATGCTTTCTTTCTTCATTCCCTTGATCCAATCTTTGCCTCCTAAACCTTAAATCACTTAACAAACATATCAAGGTATCTAATGGAATCAAGGTGAATTAGATTTAGCTATTTTAAGACCTAAAAAGCATGTTTTCACTCTTAAGCACAATTAAAGGAGAATACACAAAACCATGCTATTTCATTGAATAAATGTGGGTAAAAGGTTATAAAATCCCCTAAAATCAATACAAGATAAACCCTACAAATGGGGTTTGTCAACCTCCCCACACTTAAACCAAGCATGTCCTCATGCTTAAGCCAAGAGAAAGCAAAGGGCATCAACATTTATTCAATGTAAATAAACTATATGCAACCTAAACTATATGCAACTAAATGCGAAATGGTTTTACCTACTTGGTTAAAAATAAATCAATCTCCAAGACATATATGCACAAGTAGGGCCAAGATCATATAACGATTCATGAGTCCTACCAATTGAAGTATAAACATGAAGTTCACATAGACTTGCAAGAAGAACGCTCGTGAAAGCCGGGAATCAAGGAATTGAGCATCGAACCCTCACCGGGAGTGTTTGCACTCTAGTCGCTCGGTGTTTGGGGTTGATTCTCTCAATTCTCCCCTAATCATGCTTTCCAAGATTTGTTTTTCATCTAACAATCAACAATTATTCAATGCACGCATACAATTATCATGAGGTCTTTTCTTTAGGTTGTAATGGGGCTAGGGTCAAGGTAGGGTCATATATGGCTAGTGGACTTAGGATTTGAATCTTTGATTAACTTAAACTTTCCCACCTAACCTATATAATGACCTATACAATTAAGTACTAATCTAACTACCCATTCCTCACTTTTTCACATACTCATGCATTTTCTATTCATTTCACAACACTTATGCATTCATTTTATTTGAACTTTACTTTGGCGCATTTTGTCCCCTTTATTGCTTTTCTTTTTCTTTCTTTTTCTATATACATTTTTTTTCTTTTCTTTTCTTTTTTTTTCTTTTTCACTTTTATCTCTTTTTCTTTTCATTTTTTTCTTTTTCTTTCAAACTATATACAAGAACATCAATGCATAAGGTCTATACATTTAATCAATACATGAGTATGTACCCAATTCCCCAATATAAAAATACAAAACACAAACACCCTTTTATCCCAACCAATGTCACAAAGTTTTCCCACTCTTGAATGACACTCACACTCACTAGCCTAAGCCAATCAAAGATCCAAATAAAGGACATTCATTGTTTTCCGCTTTAAGGCTTGTAATGTGCTAAATTAAAGAACAAGTGGGTTAAGCGTAGGCTCAAAATCGGCTAACAAAGGAGAGTAAAAGGTAAGGCTATCTGGATAAGTGAGCTAATGAAATGATGGCCTCAATCATATAAATGCATGAATACAAGGAATAATGGGACATATAGATTCAAACAAATCAAAGATTACAATCATAGAAAGAAAACAATTGCACACAAGAAGGAGAATAAGTGACTATAAGATGTAGCCACAAAACAAGGCTCAAAGCTTACTAGCTTGTGTTCTTAGCTCAAAAACCATGTTCCAAAATAAATTCTTTCAAGCAAGTTCCACAAATTTTCTTTTTCAAATTGGTAGGGTGCCCTAAAACAGTTTCTTGGAAAGGAAATCATCACCCTAACCAAGTAGTCCTAATGAAAAAAAAGAAGTGGTAAAAATATGTACAAATTCTAACTAACATGCAACCTATCATGCAATGCAACGACTAACTAACATTGGTGTTGAAAAGGAAATTTTTACCCATGGAGATCGGTCGAATGACCAAAGGAAATTTTTACCCATGGAGATCGGTCGAACGACCTCCCCACACTTGAAGATTGCACCGTCCTCGGTGCATGCAAAGAAGAGTAAGGTGGATGGGTGTTACAATTGATGGGCTCCTTCAAAAGGTTGTGCGGATGGCTTGTTTGTTGCCCCATTTAGAAATTTTTCCTTTCTCCCTTCTTGGTGGCCAACCTAGAAGGAAAGAAAAGGAAAGAAAATTAAGCCTATAACAAAGATATCAAGGCAAATAGAACATAGGCGGGGGCTAATGCCAAATAAGAGTACGATTCCCTACTACATGGTAGCTACAACATGTGAGTGAGAAATCAATATAAGCAAAAGGCATATCAACTGATACTCGATGCAAGAGTAAAGTTAAAGCATGGAGAGTATATTGAGCATCAAGATCAAATAAGAATTGACACAAACAAGATTAGTGATACGCATGAAAGCATTTAATTCTATCCTAACTCAATGATGAAGCGGTACAAGAAAAAAGCAAAGGGTAATGAATTAGGAAGGACTAAAGCACTAATCTTGTGTGTTGACAAATATTACAATTAATGTAACAAGTCATGAAGCACCACAACAAATGCAAGAAATTCTCAACAATTGAGTGAGAGAATTCAACACCATTATTAAAATGAGAAATTTAGAAAATAAAATGAGAACAAATTATAGAAACAAAATTAAAATGCAAAGAATAAAAGTATGCAAATTTAATAGACAAAAGGAAATGGAAGAAGAGAAAAAAAATATTTTTTTTTATATTTTTAATTTTTTTTTAGTATTTTATTTATTTATTTATTATTATATTTTTCTTTAATTATTAAAAAAAATTTTATTTATATTAAAAGAGAAAAGAAAAAAAATCTTTCAAGAGAGGAAGAAGAAAAAAAATGAGAAAGAAAAAAGAAGAGAAGAGGAAAGAAGGGGAAAGGAGGAAGGAGAAAAGCAGGGTGCAAATCCACGCGCGCGCACACAGCGCGCTCACGCGTGGATGCAGCAGGGACGATCCACGCGCGCGCGTATAGCGCGCTTAAGCGTGGATAAGCAGGGACGATCCGCGCGCGCGCTTACGCGTGGATGAGCTTGTGCTCCCAGCACAATGCTGGCACAACGCGCGCACAACTCTCTGGTTTTTGTACCAGAAGTTGCGGAAGTGCAATGTGCGCCCGCGCGCACAGCGTGCTAGCGCGCCGATGGCGTTTCTTTTTTTTTTGTGCCCAAAAAGCAGAAAAAATGCCCAAGAGCTCCCTATAATGTCCAAAACTCTTCTTTATTCAATCAAATATCAAACAATTCACAAAAATGCAATTTGATTTTAGGATTTATTCATCTACTACTAATGAATACAACATACTAACAACCAATCTTTACTAACAAATCAATATGAGATGAAAATCTACCTACAATGGCAACTCAAATCACTTATTAAACAAAACTAAAAGAGGATGGAAAGAGTTTACCATGGTGGGGTGTCTCCCACCTAGCACTTTTAATTTAAGTCCTTAAGTTGGACATTTTGAGGGGCTTATTGTCATGGTGGCTTATGTTTGTACTCATCCTTGAATCTCCAAGGATCTTTGCTCCTCAATTGGTTGACAGAATTTCCAACCATCTTCATCAAGCTTGGGAAAAGTTCTACCCAAGATATGAGTCCTCATAGTTGGTCTTCACATAGCGAACCGGGATCCCATATCTTATCTTCACACCCATCCATTAGTTGAGTTTCATGATTTTTTCGTACGGGTGGTTGACATAAAGGCGGTTGACACATAGAATTCTCTTTAGTCCACCAATTTCTCCTTCTAGACAAAGTGGTTCTTGTCCCATCATAATCCCTATACCTTAAAGCTTTGACTTTAGTGAGCTTTATACCAAATTTCCAACCACTACAAAATTCTCTTTTTCCTTTAAGTCCACAAAGAGCTCTAAGTTGTCCATACGTTTCACTCAAACCATATTCAAGTGAGAAAGTGAGGCTTGAAGATAAAAATTTTACCCACTTGAATGTTGTGTAGGATGATGACTTAGGAAGGGTTGGTCCCAATGATCTTGCAAGCTCCACTCCCTTTTGCTCTTTCTTGATTATTTCCACCTCTTTGCAAGCTTCTTCAATTTCAACCTTTCCTCTTTTATCACATGGCTCGGTGTTTTCTTCAAGAACTTCATCTTGCCCAATGGAAGGTGATTCAATTTTGGATAGGAATTCATTAATGAATGAATCCATCTCTTGACCAACCTCTTCATATTCTTCAATTTCAATATACACCATGCCAACTTTTTCCTCTTGGTATCTCTCTTTTGATTCACTCTCTTCTTCATTGTTCACCAAGGGTATGGGAGGTTGTGCACACTCTTTTGTAACTTCAACTTTATGTCCCATGGGAGAGGATTCCATTGTAAAGAGAAATTCATCCATGATTGAATCCATCTCTTGATAAGCCTCTTCCAAGTCTCCAACGATGACATGCCTTGGAGGTTGCGCACCCTCCTTAACATCAATATCAAGCTTCTTGGAAGAGTTCTCCATGATGCTACATTCCCATGGACTTTCAATATCTCTTAAATCTTCGACCACTTCTTCCTTTTCTTCAATAATCATGGCTTCCTCTAGTTGCTCCAATACAAAATGGCATCCCTCATCCCCCACCGGAGTTTCCAATCTCTCCTTCATGCTACGCTCTTCAATTGATTCTCCATATGTGGCTATGGAAGCATCTTGAGTGTTCAAACATTTGTAGGCTAAAGTATGCACTACCTTGGTCAAGTTAGTCACAAACTCAAGTGTATCCCGCTTCATGGCTTCTTGTCCTTGAAGTAACAAAGTGAGAGGATCGTCTATTGGGGTTTGGGGTGAGTAAGAAGGTTCATTATTTTGGAGAGAGGGTTCATGGTAAGAAGGTGGTTTTTCTTGGTAAGGGTATGTAGATGGTGAGTATTGAGGTGGTTCTTGGTAATAATCATGATAGGGTTGTGGTGGTTCTATAGGTTCTTGCTCATAATGATCACAAGGATGTGGTATGGGTGATTGGTTATATGATGGATAAGGGTCACATAAAGGTACTTGGTAGAAAGGAGCTTGTGAGTATGGTTGAGCATCATGTTGAGGATAAGATTCATAGGTATATGGTGGTGGTTGATTGTCATAAAAGGAGTCACCATAACCATTGAATTGACATGCATTAGGATGAGAATTATACCTATAAGTGTCCAGAAGTTCATGCCAATAGGAGTGATCAATTCCTTGAGCCTCCTCCCATCTTGGAGTGTTCCATCCTTGGTACATGTTAGCATTGAAGTCCACATTTCCTACATCACAATTAGAACCAAACTCAAAGCCAAAGTGAGAATTCATAGTGAGAGAACAAAATAAAACTAACAAAAATTAAGAAACAAACAAAAGATAAACCTATTCACAATATTCACATATGTACAATAACCAATAACACAACACCATTGCAACTCCCCAGCAACGGCGCCATTTTGATGATTGGATTTTTGACGGTTTAGAATTTCTCAAATAAAATCTCGTCGAAGTATAGTTTCTAAACCAAGCAATAATCCTTTCATACAAAAAGTTGTTTGTCACTAGTAACAAACCCCTAAATTTATAAATCGAAGTATTGAACCTCGGGTCGTTCTCCCTAGGAATTACAATAAAGTGTCTTGTTATTGGTTGAGTTATTTTGGGGTTTTAATAAGAAACATGAAAGATAAATGGCAAGAAAGTAAACTAACAACTATAAAAGGCTCTTGGCAAAGTATGAAAATTAGAAGTTCTATCCTAGTTATCCTTCTCAATTGTGATGAGAATTGTTCATTGCTACCACTTAGTTAACCCTTACTAAATAAAGGAAAGTCAAGTGGATGAATTGACTTGAGCCACAAGGCCTAGCCAACTCCCAAGGAAAGACTAGCTTTAGTGCACTCCAAACCAATTAGCAATCTCTCCAATTACTAATCAACAAAGGAATTAGATAACTCAAGTGTCACTAATTACTCTACCTAGGCCAAGAGGAACAAAATCTACACTATATCTAGAAGAGGCATTTCAACAAACACATAAAAGGCAATAAAAGTAAACAACATAAATTGCAAGAATTAAAGAGAGACCTAACTACAAAGGCAAGAGATCAACAATAGAAAAGCAAAGAAGAACAATTATTATGAATTACCTCTTATTGAATTGAAAGAAAATGGAAGGAACAATAGTAGATCTACAACAAAGCATAAGAATCAACATAAAGGAAATTACAACAAAGGAATGGAAGAAGATGAATGTAACAATAAAGAATTGAAAGGTAGAAGTAGAAGAAAGCAAAGATTAAAACCTAGATCTAAGAACTAATCCTAATCCTAATCCTAATTCTAGAGAGAAGTGAGAGCTTCTCTCTCTAGAAACTAATTCTAACTACTAAACTAAACTAATGGTAACTAACATGTGTTTCCCTCTTCATTCCTTGGGTTAAATAGCATCAAAAATGAGTTGGATTGGGCCCACAAGGCTTTAGAATTCGCTGGCCACGTTTTGCTTTAAGTGGGTCATGTGCCACCATTGGCGCGTCCGCGTACCGTGCGTGTGCGCGCCCCTATGCGCAACGAAACTATGGAAAATCTTATATCGTTTCGAAGCCCCGGATGTTAGCTTTCTAACCCAACTGAAACCGCATCATTTGGACCTCTGTATCTCAAGTTATGGTCATTTAAGTGCAAAGAGGTCAACTTGACAGCTTTCCGGTTCTTTCATTTCTTCATGAGTTCTCCAACTTTTCATGCTTTCTTTCTTCATTCCCTTGATCCAATCTTTGCCTCCTAAACCTTAAATCACTTAACAAACATATCAAGGCATCTAATGGAATCAAGGTGAATTAGATTTAGCTATTTTAAGACCTAAAAAGCATGTTTTCACTCTTAAGCACAATTAAAGGAGAATATACAAAACCATGCTATTTCATTGAATAAATGTGGGTAAAAGGTTATAAAATCCCCTAAAATCAATACAAGATAAACCCTACAAATGGGGTTTGTCAAACATCACCTTGAAACTCTAGAATTCATTCTTAAAAATTCTGAAAAATACCTAATCTAAGCAACAAGATGAACCGTCAGTTGTCCAAACTCAAACAATCCCCGGCAACGGCGCCAAAAACTTGGTGTTGTTGCCGGATCAAAACTTGGCACTGTTATTGCAGGGAACAAATGCGAAATTGTAGTTAGAACATTTAATTCCCCGGCAACGGCGCCAAAAACTTGGTGCACGAAATTGTGATCATCAATGGCGCCATCAACATGGTACGCTCAATTGCAATCTCAACTCTTTATCACAACTTTGCACAACTAACCAGCAAGTGCACTCGGTCGTCCAAGTAATAAACCTTACGCGAGTAAGGGTCGATCCCACGGAGATTGTTGGTATGAAGTAAGCTATGGTCATCTTGTAAATCTCAGTCAGGCAGATTCAAATGGTTATAGATAATTTATGAATAAAGCATAAAATAAAGATAGAGATACTTATGTAATTCATTGGTGAGAATTTCAGATAAACGTATGGAGATGCTTTGTCCCTTCCGTCTCTCTGCTTTCCTACTGTCTTCATCCAATCCTTCTTACTCCTTTCCATGGCAAGTAAGTATGTTGGGCATCACCGTTGTCAATGGCTACAGTCCCATCCTCTCAGTGAAAATGTTCAACGTGCTCTGTCACAGCACGGCTAATCATCTGTCGGTTCTCAATCAGGTTGGAATAGAATCCAGTGATTCTTTTGCGTCTGTCACTAACGCCCAGCCTTCAGGAGTTTGAAGCTCGTCACAGTCATTCAATCCTCGAATCCTACTCAGAATACCACAGACAAGGTTTAGACCTTCTGGATTCTTTTGAATGCCGCCATCAATTCTAGCTTATACCATGAAGATTTCGATTAAGAAATCCAAGAGATAAACATTCAAGCCTTGTTTGCTTGTAGAACGGAAGTGGTTGTCAGGCACGCATTCATAAGTGAGAATGATGATGAGCGTCACATAATCATCACATTCATCATGTTCTTGGGTGCGAATGAATATCTTAGAACAAGAATAAGCTGAATTGAATAAAAGAACAATAGTAATTGCATTAATACTCGAGGTACAGCAGAGCTCCACACCTTAATCTATGGTGTGTAGAAACTCCACCGTTGAAAATACATAAGAACAAGGTCTAGGCATGGCTGAGAGGCCAGCCTCCCTAAGAGGGTTCAATCAGAAAAACATGATCAAAAGATGAAAATACAATAGCAAAAGGTCCTATTTGTAGGGAACTAGTAGCTTAGGGTTTACAAAGATGAATAAATGACATAAAAATCCACTTCCGGGCCCACTTGGTGTGTGGTTGGGCTGAGCATTGAAGCTTTCATGTGTAGAGACTTTTTTTGGAGTTAAACGCCAGCTTTTGTGCCAGTTTGGGCGTTTAACTCCCATTCTTGTGCCAGTTCCAGTGTTTTACGCCAGAATTCTTGAGCTGACTTGGAACGCCTGTTTGGGCCATCAAATCTCGGGCAAAATATGAACTATTATACATTGGTGGAAAGCCCAGGATGTCTACTTTCCAACGCAATTGAGAGCGCGCAAATTGGGCTTCTGTAGCTCCAGAAAATCCACTTCAAGTGCAGGGAGGTCAGAATCCAACACCATCTACAGTCCTTTTCAGCCTCTGAATCAGATTTTTGCTCAGGTCCCTCAATTTCAGCCAGAAAATACCTGAAATCACAGAAAAACACACAAACTCATAGTAAAGTCCAGAAAAGTGAATTTTAAATAAAAACTAATAAAAATATAATAAAAACTAACTAAAACATACTAAAAACATTCTAAAAACAATGCCAAAAAGCGTATAAATTATCCACTCATCACAACACCAAACTTAAATTGTTGCTTGTCCCCAAGCAACTGAAAATCAAATAAGATAAAAAGAAGAGAATATGCAATGAATTCCAAAAACATCTATGAAGATCAGTATTAATTAGATGAGCGGGGCTTTTAGCTTTTTGCCTCTGAACAGTTTTGGCATCTCACTTTATCCTTTGAAATTCAGAATTATTGGCTTCTATAGGAACTCAGAATCCAGATAGTGTTATTGATTCTCCTAGTTAAGTATGATGATTCTTGAACATAGCTACTTTATGAGTCTTGGCCGTGGTCCAAAGCACTCTGTCTTCCAGTATTACCATCGGATACATACATGCCACAGACACATAACTGGGTGAACCTTTTCAGATTGTGACTCAGCTTTGCTAGAGTCCCCAATTAGAGGTGTCCAGGGTTCTTAAGCACACTCTTTTTGCCTTGGATCACAACTTTATTTTTTTTTGTATTCACTACTTTTTCTTGCTTCAAGAATCATTTTTATGATTTTTCAGATCCTCAGTAACATTTCTCCTTTTTCATCATTCTTTCAAGAGCCAACATTCATGAACAACAAATTCAAAAGACATATGCACTGTTTAAGCATACATTCAGGAATCAAAAGTATTGCCACCACATCAAAATAATTAATTTGTTATAAAATTTGAAATTCATACAATTCTTCTCTTTTTCAGTTAAGAACATTTTTCATTTAAAAAATGTGATGGATTCATAGGACATTCATAACTTTAAGGCATAGACACTAAGACACTAATGATCATAAGACACAAACATAAATAGAACATAAAGCATAATTTTTGAAAAACAGAAAAATAAGGAACAAGGAGATTAAAGAACGGGTCCACCTTAGTGATGGCGGCTTGTTCTTCCTCTTGAAGATCTTATGGAGTGCTTGAACTCCTCAATGTCTATTCCTTGCCTTTGTTGCTCCTCTCTCATGATTCTTTAATCTTCTATAATTTCATGGAGGAGAATGGAATGTTCTTGGTGCTCCACCCTTAGTTGTCCCATGTTGGAACTCAATTCTCCTAGGGAGGTGTTGATTTGCTCCTAATAGTTTTGTGGAGGAAAGTGCATCCCTTGAGGCATCTCAGGGATTTCATGATGAGTGGGATCTCTTGTTTGCTCCATCCTCTTCTTAGTGATGGGCTTGTCCTCATCAATGAGGATGTCTTCCTCTATGTCAATTCCGACTGAATAACAGAGGTGACAAATGAGATGAGAGAAGGCTAACCTTGCCAAGGTAGAGGACTTGTCTGCCACCTTATAAAGTTCTTGGGATATAACCTCATGAACTTCTACTTCCTCTCCAATCATGATGCTATGAATCATGATAGCCCGGTCTATAGTAACTTCAGACTGGTTGCTAGTGGGAATGATTGAGCGTTGGATAAACTCCAACCATCCCCTAGCCACGAGCTTGAGGTCATGCCTTCTCAGTTGAACCGTCTTCCCTCTTGAATCTCTCTTCCATTGAGCGCCCTCTTCACAAATGTTTATGAGGACTTGGTCCAACCTTTGATCAAAGTTGACACTTCTAGTGTAAGGGTGTTCATCTCCTTGCATTATGGGCAAGTTGAATGCCAACCTTACATTTTCTGGACTAAAATCTAAGCATTTCCCCTGAACCATTGTAAGCCAATTCTTTGGGTCCGGGTTCACACTTTGATCATGGTTCTTGGTGATCCATGCATTGGCATAGAACTCTTGAACCATTAAGATTCTGACTTGTTGAATGGGGTTGGTAAGAACTTCCCAACCTCTTCTTCGGATCTCATGTCGGATCTCCGGATATTCACTCTTTTTGAGTTTGAAAGGGACCTCGGGGATCACCTTCTTCATGGCCACAACTTCATAGAAGTGGTCTTGATGCACCCTTGAGATGAATCTCTCCATCTCCCATGACTCGGAGGTGGAAGCATTTGCCTTCCCTTTCATTTTTCTAGAGGTTTCTCCGGCCTTAGATGCCATAAATGGTTATGAAAAAACAAAAAGTAATGCTTTTACCACACCAAACTTAGAAGGTTTGCTCGTCCTCGAGCAAAAGAAGGAAGAAGAGAGTAGAAGAAGAAGAAATAGAGAAGATGGAGGTGGCTTTGTGGTTCGGCCAAGGGGGAGAAGTAGTGTTTAGGTTGTGTGAGAAAGAAGGAGTGAAGATGGGTTTATATAGGGGTGGAGAGAGGGGTAGGGTTCGGTCATGAATGGGTGGGTTTGGGAGGAAAAGTGGTTAGAATTTGAATGGTGGGGTAGGTGGGGTTTTATGAAGGATGGATGTGAGTGGTGAAGAGAATAGTGGGATTTGATAGGTGAGGAATTTTTGGGGAAGAGATGTTGAAGTAATTGGTGAATGGGTGAAGAAGAGAGAGAATGGTAGGGTAGGTGGGGATCCTGTGGGGTCCACAGATCCTGAGGTGTCAAGGAAAATTCATCCCTGCACCAAGTGGCAAGCGAAAATGCTCCTTCTGCCAATTCTGGCGTTAAACGCTGGGCTGGTGCCCATTTCTGGTGTTTAATGCCAACTTCTTGCCCATTCCTGGCGTTTAACGCCAGTCTGGTGCCCCTTTCCGGCGTTAAACGCCCAGAATGGTGCCAGACTGGGCGTTAAACGCCCATTTGCTATCTTCACTAGCGTTTAAACGCCAGCAAATTTTTCTCCAGGATGTGCTATTTTTCTTTCTATTTTTCATTCTGTTTTTGCTTTTTCAATTGATTTTGTGACTTCCCATGATCATCAACCTATAGAAAACATAAAATAACAATGGAAAATAGATAAATATAACATTGGGTTGCCTCCCAACAAGCGCTTCTTTAATGTCAGTAGGTTGATAGTGGGCTCTCATGGAGCCTTACAGATACTCAGAGCAATGTTGGAACCTCCCAACACCAAACTTAGAGTTTGAATGTGGGGGTTCAACACCAAACTTAGAAGTTGGTTGTGGCCTCCCAACACCAAAATTAGAGTTTGACTGTGGGGGCTCTGTTTGACTCTATTTTGAGAGAAGCTCTTCATGCTTCCTCTTCATGGTTACAGAGGGATATCCTTGAGCTTTAAACATAAAGGATTCTTCATTCACTTGAATGATTAATTCTCCTCTGTCAACATCAATCACAGCCTTTGCTGTGGCTAGGAAGGGTCTGCCAAGGATGATGGATTCATCCATGCACTTCCCAGTCTCTAGGACTATGAAATCAGCAGGGATGTAATGGTCTTCAATCTTTACCAGAACATCCTCTACAAGTCCATAAGCTTGTTTTCTTGAATTGTCTGCCATCTCTAGTGAGATTCTTGCAGCTTGTACCTCAAAGATCCCTAGCTTCTCCATTACAGAGAGAGGCATGAGGTTTATGCTTGACCCTAGGTCACACAGAGCCTTTCTTGAAGGTCATGGTGCCTATTTTACAAGGTATTGAGAACTTCCCAGGGTCCTGTCTCTTTTGAGGTAATCTCTGCCTAGTCAAGTTATCCAGTTCTTTGGTGAGCAAAGGGGGTTCATCCTCCCATGTCTCATTACTAAATAACTTGTCATTTAGTTTCATGATTGCTCCAAGGTACTTAGCAACTTGCTCTTCAATGATATCTTCGTCCTCTTCAGAGGAAGAATACTCATCAGAGCTCATGAATGGTAGAAGTAAATCCAATGGAATCTCTATGGTCTCAATGTGAGCCTCAAATTCCCATGGTTCCTCATTAGGGAACTCATTGGACGCCAGTGGACGTCCATTGAGGTCTTCCTCAGTGGTGCTCACTGCCTCTTTCTCCTTTCCAAGTTCGGCCATGTTGATGGCCTTACACTCTCCTTTTGGATTCTCTTCTGTATTGCTTGGAAGAGTACTAGGAGGGAGTTCAGTAACTTTCTTACTCAGCTGACCCACTTGTGCCTCCAAGTTTCAAATGGAGGACCTTGTTTCAGTCATGAAACTTTGAGTGGTTTTGATTAGATCAGAGACCATGGTTGCTAAGTCAGAGTGGCTCTGCTTAGAATTCTCTATCTATTGCTGAGAAGATGATGGAAAAGGCTTGCTATTGCTAAACCTGTTTCTTCCACCATTATTGTTGTTGAAACCTTGTTGATGTTTCTGTTGATCCTTCCATGAAAGATTTGGATGATTTTTTCATGAAGGATTATAGGTGTTTTCATAGGGTTCTCCCATGTAATTCACCTCTTCCATTGAAGGGTTCTCAGGATCATAAGCTTCTTCTTCAGATGAAGCGTCCTTAGTACTGCCTGGTGCAGCTTGCATTCCAGACAGACTTTGAGAAATCATATTGACTTGCTGAGTCAATATTTTGTTCTGAGCCAATATGGCATTCAGAGTATCAATCTCAAGAACTCCTTTCTTCTGATTCGTCCCATTGTTCACAGGATTCCTTTCAGAAGTGTACATGAATTAGTTATTTGCAACCATTTCAATTAGTTCTTGAGCTTCTGCAGGCATCTTCTTCAGATGAAGAGATCCTCCAGCAGAGCTGTCCAATGACATCTTGGACAGTTCAGACAAACCATCATAGAAGATACCTATGATGCTCCATTTATAAATCATGTCAGAGGGACACTTTCTGATCAATTATTTGTATCTTTCCCAAGTTTCATAGAGGGATTCACCTTCCTTCTGTCTGAAGGTTTGGACTTCCACTCTAAGCTTACTCAATTTTTGAAGTGGAAAGAACTTTGCCAATAAGGCATTGACTAGCTTTTCGCAAGAGTTCAGGCTTTCTTTAGGTTGTGAGTCCAACCATATCCTAGTGATGTGTGGAAAGCAATCCAACACAAAACTCACCGGCAAGTGTACCGGGTCGCATCAAGTAATAAAAACTCACGGGAGTGAGGTCGATCCCACAGGGATTGAAGGATTGAGCAATTTTAGTTTAGTGGTTGATTTAGTCAAGCGAATCAAGTATTGGTTGAGTGGTTTATCTTTAACAGAAGCTAAATTGCTTGGAATGTAAAGGGAGAGGGGATAATTACAGTAAATTAAAGAGCAAGAAAGTAAAGGATGCTGAATCTTAAAGAACAAGAAATTAAATGATTGAAACTTAAAGTGCAAGAAATGTAAATTGCAGTAACTTAAAGTGCAAGAAATATAATTTGCTTGAATAGAAAAGGGAATTTAAGGATTGGGAATTCAGAATTTCAGCAAGGGAAAGTAAATTGCAACAATTAATAAAGCAGAAGAGGACTTGGAAGTAACTAAAATTCAAACAGAAATTGAAATTAAAGTGCAGCAGGGTTCACAAAAGAACCAACAAGGAAAATGGGATCTCAGGGCTCAAGAGACTAGATAGCAAAGTCTAGATCTCAATTACCTTCCCAGATCCAAGCCCACAAAGCAATTAACAAGAAATTGAAGAAGAAGCAGTAAAGGAATTGTAATTAAACTAAATTATGCAGAAGAGGATTTAAAGAAATTTTGAATGGAGATTGAGATAGAATTTCCTCAATTCTTCACACCCAAAACTCAAAACAAGAAAAGTAAACAAGAACGAGGAAGAAGAGAGATCAATTCTCCTCCCCAATTCTCTGAAATCTCAGTGAAGTCTCTAAGAGAAAGTCCAAAAACTCAAAATGAATGTAAAGGTTCCAAAGAAAATTCAAAGTTCAAAAGTAAAGTAAAAGGTGAAAAAAAAGGGTCCTTATTACATCAAACTATCTCCTATTTATACACTTTCTATTCTTGGATCTTGGGATTTGGATGGGCTTTTGATTTGGTGAAGAAATGAATTTTATTGGATTTTTAATCCAATTTTAGCCCATGAAGTATTAGCTTCCAGGAGGCTGCCCTGCCCTTGTGGAGGGCAGGGCAGAAAATTGATGCGTGCAGCCTTGGTGCGAGCGTGGTGCGTTGGTGTGTGCTGCAGGATGCTGCCCTGCCCTCGCGGAGGGCAGGGCAGAAATTTCTGGTGCGACATTTTGGTGCCTGTGCGCGCTGCTGGTGCTGCCGAATGATGCCCTGGTGCGCCAGGTTGGTGCGCTGGCCGTGCCACAACAAAATCCTGCCCTGCCCTCGCGGAGGGCAGGGCAGTGTTTCCAAATTGAAGTCCCGTGTTCGAGACTTGGCCGATGCACACGCTACTACTTTTCCTTGGCTTTCTTGGCACCATAATGAGGCCTAGTTCCTTGCTTCCTCATTGTGCCGTGTTCGACTCTTGTGGCAAGCAAGGGTAAACTTTTTCCTTTGATTTATTTTCCATGAAGGCCCGATACTGCCCTTGTGGAGGGCAGGGCAAGGTTTTGCTCTTCTTTGATCCAAGGCACAATTTTGTGCTCTGCCCTTGTCGTGGGCAGGGCAGAGTTGCCTCATCAAGCCTTGTTCCCTTATGTTGCCCTCCTAGAGGGCAGTGTGCCCTTGTGGAGGGCAATACTTGCATTCCTCCTTTATGTGCCACGACTTTTTCTCCTTTGGCCACACTTTCTTAGGCCACGCTTTCTCTTTTCTTCTTTTCTTCACCTATAATAAACCAAAACAACTACTCAAAGTATCACTAAATTCACAAGGCTTATAAATCAATTAAAATTCAATTAAAATTAGCTTAAACCTCATGAATTAGCATCAATTTAATGGTGGTTGCTTGATTTAAAGAAGTTATGCATTTTCATTCCAAATCTCTTACTTAGGATGCAAGAAAGTGCATAAAGATTAATAAAACAAGTGAAATTAGCTTGAAAAATGGGTATATGATGACTTGTCATCACAACACCAAACTTAAATCTTGCTTGTCCCTAAGCAAGCATCAAAACTAAGAGAAAATGATATGAACAAGAAAAGAACACATACCCTTATTAGGCATATAGCAGAACTTGATTTATGGAGTCTTTATGCAGACAATGATAACTCAATTATTGTTGCTGTTACATAATATACATCTGTCCTCAAAGGCTTGCTAAACTTGCTGTTATAAGACTTACTTTTTAATTACTCCCTTGTTAAATTTTCTTTTCTTATAATGCTTAACAAGCTTATTATTCTTTTGGAGGTTTGGTGTCTAATGTTGCAGTAGTAGCCTTTGGCTTTATTTTTTTCTTTTACTCAACATCTTTCCACCACAGACACATGGCTCACTATTTCTTCCTAGGATCATTGATGCCCAGCATCTCTTTGGATAACTAAATGTTCTGTATCTAAGTTGCTCGTTATTGTGGACTTTCAATTGGCCATCCCAAATCAGTTGATCTAAGTGACCGGGTTTTAAAATACCCCTTAGAATTTACTTATCCAAGCATATCTTAGTACAAGAACACCACAGGCATATGTCCTAGGGTCCAAGCTATTGGTGTCCAACCTTTATTCTTTGTTTTTCTTGCCACTTTGGCTTTTTCTTCTTCCTTTTCTTTCTGTTTTTGTTCCCAAGGGCTTTTTCTTTATTGATAAAAATCTTTACAACAGCAAGCTAACTCACACTTGAATGAGAATGATATTATGCAACAATTATTTCATGAGTTATGCATTTAATCAAACACATATACCACCATTAACTTCCATTCTTACTTATGCAACATTGGATATTTCACTTTTCAATTCAAACAATTCTCTTTTATTCAAGCATATGGGAAACAAATCAAAATTTAGCTAAGTGATGGATAACAAGTATTATGCAGATTTAGCATTCTTAACAAAAAATTTCACTTGCAACTAGATAAACACTTTAGCAAGACATACAAGAATCCCTGAATTAAAACATTTCACAACAACAAGGATTAAGTTTAGATACAACCTTTGAAGTTGCAGCCCTTTTGAGTCATAATGCCATTTGTCTTCAAATGTTGTCTAATTTCCTGCATAATCCTCAAAGTTGCTTGCTTCTCAAGCCCTTAATCGTATGGTTAGTATGCATAAACTAAGTGTGGTTCCTGGATTTATTTTGGTGTGGGAACACCAAACTTAATTGTTTGCCACAGCCTCTTATGCAACAATTTAACCATATGTGAAACCTTGTGTCCTTGCTAAAGGTTAATGAAATTAAAGCTAGAAAGAAGTTAAACAGTTGAATAATGTGTTTGGTTGCTTGGAGCTAGCATCATGCAAGAGGTGAGAATGTGTTTTTAAATAATATTTTTGGTAGAACAACAAACTTAGAATCTTTCATTCTTCCTTCAAATTGTTTTGGTGTACAACACCAAACTTAGCTCCTTGCAATCCATACCAATTATTCAACATTTTTATTGAAAAAGCTATGAAAGAAAACTACCTCAGGTTGGGTTGCCTCCCAACAAGCGCTCTTTTATTGTCACTAGCTTGACATCCTTCATTTTGCTGATCATGAAGATTGAAAATCATAGTGCCTTAGCTTGTCTCTCTTCACGGTGAACTTTCTTCCTGTTTCCTCTTTGATGACCTCTATGAATTCTTGTGGAAGGATCTTAGTCACAATGTAGTGATCAGATAGCTGTGGGGACACCTTCATGGTTTGACTGTTTATCATTACTCTATCCCCTAGTGAAAATTTTCCAGTGGGGACTTTCTGCTTTTCCTTAATTCTATCCTCTGTCCCTCCTTGTAAGAATTCCTTGTTGTGTTTTTCTTGGCTGGTATTTTCTTCGTCCAAGGTTTTCTTACTTTCCTCTATGATATTTTTCCATCCTTCCCTCCTTGCAGCATCTTCATTGTTAGTCAGTTTGTCTTCAGTGGCTCTGGGGACAATATTTACCCTCTTCTCACTCATTTCTGCAAAATGCTCACCAGTTGAGCTAATTGCCCCTCAATTCCTCTGATTGAAATCTCTTGGTTCTTTGTTATCTCCTCTTGGTGTTTCAGCATTCTCTCCATTAAGATCTCCAAGTTAGTGATCCTCTGAGAATCTTGTGAGATTGGTTGGTTGTGGGATGTTAAAGGTTGGAGGGGTGGGTGTTGTGGTGGAATGTAGTGGTTGTTGTTACTATAATGGTGTTTTTGTTGGTTTGTGAAGCTGGGGTTGTTATAATTGACGTCCCTTGGTTTGTGATTTTGGTACTCGTTCCTTCTCCAGTTGGGATGAGTCTGGGAGTGTCTGTGTTGTGAGTATTGGCTTTGAGTGGTATTAGTGGGTGAGTGATGTTGATTATTTGCGATCAGGGAATTGCCCTGGTTGAAACTTCCTTGTTCTTGATGTTGAGACTCCCTCATTCTCAGATAAGAATGGGGTCTCCATGGTGGAAATTGGGCATTCACTGCAGCAGTCTGCAGGCAATCAACTTTTCTATCTCTCAGCTCCATGTTTTGCTGTGTTTGATGGTGCATTTGTTTGTTTAGGTCCTTGAACGCATTCATCCCTTCAATATTCATCACTTCTTTTTCTGAGATTGCAGTCTGTGGTTTCTCAAATGAAGGTTGGTTGTTGACTCCTTTGTCATTGAGATTCGCAATTCCTTGGGTAGTTGTTGTTGCCTTGAGTAGGCCATCTGAGAAGTAGTCCACTGCTTTTCTTGTTTCTGGGGTTAGTCCTTCATAGAAGGCTCGGAAGCCCACTTTATCGGTAGCTTTCTTGTATCTTTCCCATGCTTTGAAGAGTGGCTCTTCTTCTCCTTGTGTGAATGGACATTCCCCCTCTTCCAGCTTGATGATCTGTCGGGATGAGGAGAATTTGGCCAGAAATTTGGTGACCAAATCATCCCAACTAGTGATACTTCCTTGGGGGAAGGTTTCAAGCCATTGTGCAGCTTCACCCCTTAATGAGAAAGGGAATAACAAGATCTTATAAGTGTCATGATCCAGACCATCAGTTTTGACAGCACTACAAGTCTTCAGAAAAGTGGATATGTGCTGTTGAGGATCCTCCAATGGATTTCCGTCATAAGAACAATTGTTCTTGATTAGTGTAATGAGTGGTGGCTTCATGTCATGCTATTCTTCATCTGTAGAGACTTCTTTTCTAAGGATAGTCTTTCCTCTAACTTCGTTCCTGTGGAATGCGAATAATTAGGAAGAAAAAAACAGCAGCACTCTTGAGAATTGAGTGCAGTTAGTTGAGACAAACTCTCAAACAGTTAGTGTGTTGATAGAGGCAATTTTTTCAAACAGTTAGTGTGTTAGTCAAAATTAAAACACAAAAAAAAAAAGAAAAAGTGCTTGATCTAGATCTCCACTTCACTTAATCATTGTCAATCTATTTCAATCCCCGGCAACGGCGCCAAAAACTTGATGTGTTGAAAGCAATCCAACACAAAACTCACCGGCAAGTGTACCGGGTCGAATCAAGTAATAAAAACTCACGGGAGTGAGGTCGATTCCACAGGGATTGAAGGATTGAGCAATTTTAGTTTAGTGGTTGATTTAGTCAAGCGAATTAAGTATTGGTTGAGTGGTTTATCTTTAACAGAAGCTAAATTGCTTGGAATGTAAAGGGAGAGGGGAGAATTGCAGTAAATTAAAGAGCAGGAAAGTAAAGGATGCTGAATCTTAAAGAACAAGAAATTAAATGACTGAAACTTAAAGTGCAAGAAATGTAAATTGCAGTAACTTAAAGTGCAAGAAATATAAATTGCTTGAATAGAAAAGGGAATTTAAGGATTGGGAATTCAGAATTTCAGCAAGGGAAAGTAAATTGCAACAATTAATAAAGCAGAAGAGGACTTGGAAGTAACTAAAATTCAAACAGAAATTGAAATTAAAGTGCAGCAGGGTTCACAAAAGAACCAACAAGGAAAATGGGATCTCAGGGCTCAAGAGACTAGATAGCAAAGTCTAGATCTCAATTACCTTCCCAGATCCAAGCCCACAAAGCAATTAACAAGAAATTGAAGAAGAAGCAGTAAAGGAATTGTAATTAAACTAAATTATGCAGAAGAGGATTTAAAGAGATTTTGAATGGAGATTGAGATAGAATTTCCTCAATTCTTCACACCCAAAACTCAAAACAAGAAAAGTAAACAAGAACGAGGAAGAAGAGAGATCAATTCTCCTCCCCAATTCTCTGAAATCTCAGTGAAGTCTCTAAGAGAAAGTCCAAAAACTCAAAATGAATGTAAAGGTTCCAAAGAAAATTCAAAGTTCAAAAGTAAAGTAAAAGGTGAAAAAAAAGGGTCCTTATTACATCAAACTATCTCCTATTTATACACTTTCTATTCTTGGATCTTGGGATTTGGATGGGCTTTTGATTTGGTGAAGAAATGAATTTTATTGGATTTTTAATCCAATTTTAGCCCATGAAATATTAGCTTCCAGGAGGCTGCCCTGCCCTTGTGGAGGGCAGGGCAGAAAATTGATGCGTGCAGCCTTGGTGCGAGCGTGGTGCGTTGGTGTGTGCTGCAGGATGCTGCCCTGCCCTCGCGGAGGGCAGGGCAGAAATTTCTGGTGCGCCATTTTGGTGCCTGTGCGCGCTGCTGGTGCTGCCGAATGATGCCCTGGTGCGCCAGGTTGGTGCGCTGGCCGTGCCACAACAAAATACTGCCCTGCCCTCGCGGAGGGCAGGGCAGTGTTTCCAAATTGAAGTCCCGTGTTCGAGACTTGGCCGATGCACACGCTACTACTTTTCCTTGGCTTTCTTGGCACCATAATGAGGCCTAGTTCCTTGCTTCCTCATTGTGCCGTGTTCGACTCTTGTGGCAAGCAAGGGTAAACTTTTTCCTTTGATTTATTTTCCATGAAGGCCCGATACTGCCCTTGTGGAGGGCAGGGCAAGGTTTTGCTCTTCTTTGATCCAAGGCACAATTTTGTGCTCTGCCCTTGTCGTGGGCAGGGCAGAGTTGCCTCATCAAGCCTTGTTCCCTTATGTTGCCCTCCTAGAGGGCAGTGTGCCCTTGTGGAGGGCAATACTTGCATTCCTCCTTTATGTGCCACGACTTTTTCTCCTTTGGCCACACTTTCTTAGGCCACGCTTTCTCTTTTCTTCTTTTCTTCACCTATAATAAACCAAAACAACTACTCAAAGTATCACTAAATTCACAAGGCTTATAAATCAATTAAAATTCAATTAAAATTAGCTTAAACCTCATGAATTAGCATCAATTTAATGGTGGTTGCTTGATTTAAAGAAGTTATGCATTTTCATTCCAAATCTCTTACTTAGGATGCAAGAAAGTGCATAAAGATTAATAAAACAAGTGAAATTAGCTTGAAAAATGGGTATATGATGACTTGTCATCACCTAGCTCTGTCTCGTACAGCAAAAGGGAATAGCATAAGTCTGTAGACCTCAGGGTCAACCCCATTGGTCTTGACAGTGTCACAGATTTGCAAGAATTCAGCTAAAAATTGATGAGGATCTTCCAATGGAAGTCCATGGAACTTTCAATTCTGTTGCATTAGAGAAACTAATTGAGGCTTAAGCTCAAAGTTGTTTGCTCCAATGGCAGGGATAGAGATGCTTCTCCCATAGAAGTCGGGAGTAGGTGCAATAAAGTCACCCAGCACCTTCCTTGCATTGTTTGCATTGTTGTTGTTTTCGGCTGCCATGTCTTCTTCTTTGAAGATTTCTGTTAGGTCCTCTACAGTGAATTGTGCTTTAGCTTCTCTTAGCTTTCGCTTCAAGGTCCTTTCAGGTTCAGGGTCAGCTTCAACAAGAATGCCTTTGTCTTTGCTCCTGCTCATATAAAAGAGAAGAAAACAAGAAAATATGGAATCCTCTATGTCACAGTATAGAGATTCCTTGAGGTGTCAGAGGAAAAGAAGAATATAAGGAGGAAGTAGAAAAATTCGAACTTATCAAGAGGGATAGAGTTCGAATTGTGCATTGAGGAGAAGTGTTAGTCCATAAATAGAAGGATGTGAGAAGAGGGGAAGAAATTTTCAAAAATTAAAGTGAATTAATTAAAAGAAATTCTTAAAAAAAATGTAATTGATTTTCGAAAACTAAGATTGAGAAAGAAATAAAGTGATTTTGAAAAAGATTTTGAATTTGGAAATCAAAGAGATATGATTGAAAACTATTTTGCAAAAGATGTGATTAAGAAGATATGATTGAAAAGTTATGGTTTTAAAGAGATATGATTCAAAAGATATGATTGAAAAACAATTTAAAAATATTTGATTTTTTTTAAATCAATGACTTGGCTAACAAGAAAAGATATGATTCAAACATTAAACCTTTCTCAACAGAAAAGGCAACATACTTGAAATGTTGAATCAAATCATTAATTGTTAGCAAATATTTTTGAAAATGGAAAGAAATTGATTTTGAAAATATATGATTGAAAAGATATGATTTGAAAAAGATTTGATTTTGAAAAATTATGAAAACTTGAAAAAAATTTGAATTCAAAACAAAATCTTCCCTCTTGTGCCATCCTGGCGTTAAACGCCCAGAATGGTATCCATTCTGGCGTTTAACGCCCAAAATGCTACCCTTTTGGGCGTTAAACGCCCAGCCAGGTGCCCTGGCTGGCGTTTAAACGCCAGTTTTCCTTTTTCACTGGGCGTTTTGAACGCCCAGCTTTTTCTGTGTAATTCCTCTACTGTATGTTCTGAATCTTCAATTCTCTGTATTATTGACTTGAAAGGACACAAATTAAAAATTTTTTGGATTTTTAATAATGAGGAATAATCAAAATGAAACTAAGATCAGATAGACAATGCATGCAAGACACCAAACTTAGAAGTTTGTATACTATTGACACTAACAAATTGAGAATGCATATGAGAAACAACAAAACACTCAAGACAAGAGAATTTAAAGATCAGAGTAAGGAAATCATCAAGAACAACTTGAAGATCAATGAAGACACATGAATGATTTCGAAAAATGCAAGAAGAATAGAAACATGCAATTAACACCAAACTTAAAATGAGACACTAGACTCAAACAAGAAACATAAAAATATTTTTGATTTTAAGATTTTATAATTTTTTGGTTTTTTCGAAAATTATGTGGAAAGAGAAAATAAAGAGATTCAAAATTTTTAATAAGAATTCCAGGAATCATGCAATGTTAGTCTAAAGCTTTAGTATAAAGAAATTAGACATGGCTAGCCAAGCTTCAGCAGGACATTGCATTCAAGAGCTAAATTGATGAAAATCAATCAGCTTTGGTGATGATAAGAACATCACCTTGAAACTCTAGAATTCATTCTTAAAAATTCTGAAAAATACCTAATCTAAGCAACAAGATGAACCGTCAGTTGTCCAAACTCAAACAATCCCCGACAACGGCGACAAAAACTTGGTGTTCTTGCCGGATCAAAACTTGGCACTGTTATTGCAGGGAACAAATGCGAAATTGTAGTTAGGACATTTAATTCCCCGGCAACGGCGCCAAAAACTTGGTGCACGAAATTGTGATCATCAATGGCGCCATCAACATGGTACGCTCAATTGCAATCTCAACTCTTTATCACAACTTCGCACAACTAACCAGCAAGTGCACTGGGTCGTCCAAGTAATAAACCTTACGCGAGTAAGGGTTGATCCCACGGAGATTGTTGATATGAAGTAAGCTATGGTCATCTTGCAAATCTTAGTCAGGCAGATTCAAATGGTTATAGATGATTTATGAATAAAGCATAAAATAAATATAGAGATACTTATGTAATTCATTGGTGAGAATTTCAGATAAACGTATGGAGATGCTTTGTCCTTTCCGTCTCTCTGCTTTCCTACTGTCTTCATCCAATCCTTCTTACTCCTTTCCATGGCAAGCTGTATGTTGGGCATCACCATTGTCAATGGCTACAGTCCCGTCCTCTCAGTGAAAATGTTCAACGCGCTCTGTCACAGCACGACTAATCATCTGTCGGTTCTTAATCAGGTTGGAATAGAATCCAGTGATTCTTTTGCGTCTGTCACTAATGCCCAGCCTTCAGGAGTTTGAAGCTCGTCACAGTCATTCAATCCTCGAATCCTACTCAGAATACCACAGACAAGGTTTAGACCTTCCGGATTCTCTTGAATGCCGCCATCAATTCTAGCTTATACCACGAAGATTCCGATTAAGAAATCTAAGAGATAAACATTCAAGCCTTGCTTGCTTGTAGAACGGAAGTGGTTGTCAGGCACGCGTTCGTAAGTGAGAATGATGATGAGCGTCACATAATCATCACATTTATCATGTTCTTGGGTGCAAATGAATATCTTAGATCAAGAATAAGCTGAATTGAATAGAAGAACAATAGTAATTGCATTAATACTCGAGGTACAGCAGAGCTCCACACCTTAATCTATGGTGTGTAGAAACTCCACCGTTGAAAATACATAAGAACAAGGTCTAGGCATGGCCAACAGGCCAGCCTCCCAAAGAGGGTTCAATCATAAAAACATGATCAAAAGATGAAAATACAATAGCAAAAGGTCCTATTTGTAGGGAACTAGTAGCTTAGAGACTTTTCTTGGAGTTAAATGCCAGCTTTTGTGCCAGTTTGGGCATTTAACTCCCATTCTTGTGCCAGTTCCGGCGTTTTACGCCAGAATTCTTGAGCTGACTTGGAACACCTGTTTGGGCCATTAAACTTCGGGCAAAATATGGACTATTATACATTTCTGGAAAGCCCTGGATGTCTACTTTCCAACACAATTAAGAGCGCGCAAATTGAGCTTCTGTAGCTCCAGAAAATCTACTTCGAATGCAGGGAGGTTAGAATCCAGCAGCATCTGCAGTCCTTTTCAGCCTCTGAATAAGATTTTTGCTTAGGTCCCTCAATTTCAGCCAGAAAATACCTGAAATCACAGAAAAACACACAAACTCATAGTAAAGTCCAGAAAAGTGAATTTTAAATAAAAACTAATAAAAATATATTAAAAACTAACTAAAACATACTAAAAACATACTAAAAACAATGCCAAAAAGCGTATAAATTATCTGCTCATCACTTCCCTATCAGCTTTTTCCAGAAACCGGCATCCTCCATCTTTTTCTTTAATTCTTCCTTTTGCTGTTTCACCTTCCCCTCTTCTTGCTCTGTTAAGTCCTTGCGAACTGCCTCATAACTTGGGATGGCAGGGTGCAAGTTATGCATATGCCCAGTCATATAGTTTAACTTAGCCTGAGTGCTTATGCTAAATTCTTCTCGATGCAGTTGCCTTCCTTCATTGAGAACACTAAATTCATTAAAGGCTTTCATCTGAGCTATCTGGCGTTGGTTGAGTTCTTGGAGGCGTTTGTCTTGACTGATGGCTTGGGTGAGCTGGGAGTAATGCTCCTGTTGTAATTCTATTTGCTGTTTCTGCCACTCTCTTTGTTGATCCATCCAACTAGAGAGTAGTTTTTCTTGATGATCCATCCTTTGAGCTTGGACATGTAGTTGCTGTTCTTGTCCCTCCATATAGCTACTTGCCATATACTCAATCGCTTCCTTTATGTGAAACAGATTTATATTGGTTGGATCAAATTGTCCTTCTTGCTGGTGCCCTATTTGTTGGGGTTCTTCTTGGTGAGGTTCTTCTTGGTGGGACTCTTCTTGTGCCGTTCTTTTCCTTATCTAAGGCCTCCTTTGCTGTTGGGCGGGTGTCACATAATTTATGAGTTGGAGCGTGAAAATCTCCCAGGATTTACCCCTTGTGGATTGTTGTCTTCGAATACCACTTTGGCTTTCATGCATAGCCTCAGGATGGTGCTGGGGTACCAAAGTCTAGCACCCGGATCATTCTTCTCGGCTGAATCCTAGATCCCTTCAGCTATAATTTCATGTACATTGATGCTTCCACCCTTTACTAAGCAATGTACCATGGTAGCTCGAGCAATATTGACCTCAGAATTGTTTGCGGCTGGATGAGGTCTCGTTACTAACTCAAACCATCCCTTGGCTTCTGGGATGAGGTCTCCTCTCCTAATGAACCTTGGCCTCTTATCCGAGTATCTTTCCCAATCAGACCCAATAACACACATATCATTCATAATTTCTTCAAGTTCATCTTCCTCGGGAGCATTACTTATTCTTACTTGATAGCTAAGCTCATCAAAATATGGTGATTTCAGCTGAAGAGTCCTTGTTATAGCGTTGGGGCTGAAGTCCACCTCTGTTCCTCTTACATAACTTTTGAAGGTGGGTGCCCTAATATTGTCTTCTCTGACCGCATTTCCATAGAACTCTTTGATGAGGTTTGCATTTATCTTTGTCTCTGGATTGGTGAGCTTTTGCCAACCCCTATGTGCAATCTTTTCTCTGATCTTAGGGCACTCATCCTCATTGAATTGGAATGTCAACTCTAGCAATATTTTCTTGTTCTTGATCCGTTCATATTGAAGCTCATGGAAGGCAGTTTTGAATCTCCCGGCGTCGAAAGGAGGTTGCTCCATGGGCTCCTTTCCTTTTCGCCTCTTGGAACTTGATGATGCCATGCAAGATGGTTGATGTGTGGTTGCGGTTCACTAGACGTGGCTAGGAGAGTGTGTATGAAACTTTTGGTAAAGTAGAGGATGAAGTGTGTGTGTCCGAGAGAAGAAAGGGAGAGGAATGATAGTATGAAGTGTGTACGTAGAGGTTGTGTGAAGGGGTTTATATAGGAAGATGGAAAATGATTGAAGGGTGTGGATTGATGGTGTTGTTTGATAGTGGACGGTTGGGGTTTGGTATTGAATGAGCACAAGGATCACCTCTTTTATGAGGGTCTTGGTCCAGTCTCCAAAGCTATCCAACTCCCAATGTTGCATGGCAACACTTCCAAAGATATTCCCCTTGAAGACAAGTGTGAGATTTCCTTGGTATAGTGGCCAAATCTCCCTTCCTTAATTGTCCTATCAAGTACCATCAATGTCCCTTTTGATTTCCTATACACGAAAAAAAAAGGAATGCAAATGGTTAATTGAAATTTTTTTGGTGGGAAAACTTAAGGTGCGAGCTAGCTAAAAAAATAATTTTCTTTTGTTTTTAAATGACTAAATGCTTTCCATGAATGCAAATCAATCAACCACTAAATTTTCCATGCATGCAACGTTGGTACACCAAACTTGTTTGTGATCATATGGTGCAACAAGTTTGGGGAATAATTTTACCTCATGAAGTGTGTTCAAGCCCACTTGGTGTGCCTTGAACACCAAACTTATCATGTACTATACGCTGCATGTAAAGGGGTCTTATATTGGTCGTCAAAATTGATTTAAAAATCTATAAAATTTGCCTTATTACTACTATTAGAAATTAAAGGAAGAGGGCATAGAACATGGGCTGCCTCCCATGAAGCGCTTCTTTAGCGTCATTAGCTTGACGTTTGGTCCTTGTCAAGGTGGCTGATAGTGCTTGAAATCTTCCCCCCTTGCAGTGAACCTATGTCCATTGGCCTTGTTGATAAGCTCCATATGCTCTAGGGACAAGATTTTGTTGATGGTGTATACTGGAGGCAGCTGGGATGGAATAGTGGGGAGGTGAGGTAGTATAGATGGAAAGTATGTAGAGACCACTTCATCTCCTGGCGAGAAATCTTCTGTAGGGATTTTTTTCTTTTTCCATCCCCTTGGGACTTTTTTTCTTGTGTCCGTTGATGCCAACTAGTTCCTTGTGATTTCCTTTTTGAGAATGGTTTTGTTGTCTATTTCATGTGATTCTGGTGGGTCTGGTTCCTTTTGGATTACACTTGGCTGTTGCTCCTTCTGATCACATTGGTTGTTAACCATAGGAGTCCTTATGTGTGGTGCTTGTGCTTCCTTGTTTGGCTCCTCCATCAGCTCTTTGTTATTATGATCTGCTTCTTGTGAGAGGTTGAAAACATTGAAAGTGAGCTGATCATCATGTATTCTCAACACTAGCTCTCCTTGTTCCACATCTATGAGTGCTCTGGCTATGGCTAAGAATGGCCTTCCCAGAATGATGGAGTAAATAGGGTTCTCATCCATTTCCAGGACAACAAAGTCTGTGGGGAGGAAGTAGTTCCCAACCTTTACTAGCACATTCTCAACCACTCCTATTGCCTATTTTTGAGTTTTGTCAGCCAACTTAATGATTACATCTGTGGGTGTTAGCTCATTGATTTGAAGCTTTTTCATGAGGGATAGAGGCATTAAGTTGATGCTCGCTTCCAAGTCACAGAGTCCTTTATCAATCATTGTTTCTCCTATGGCACAGGGAGTATGGAAACTCCATGGATCCTTCCTCTTTGTGGGTGGCCCTGGTTGAATGAGAGCACTGCAATCCCTATTCATCTTTATTGTTTGTCCACCTTTCAATGAACGCTTTCTGGCTAATAGCTCCTTTATATACTTTATGTAGGAAGGCATTTGTTGGAGGGCTTTAATAAATGGTATATTTACATCAAGAGATGCAAACATGTCGAGGAATCTCGAATACATTTTCCCTGCTACACCACCTTTAAGCCTTTGGGGAAAGGGTGCATATAGGTTAAGTGTTTCCTTCTTCTTCAGCTCTTCCTTGAGTGTGGGTTGAGGTGCATGGCTCCTTTCTTCTTGGTTTCCCTTTTGATTGTCTTGGAGGTGTTCTACTTCATTCATACTCCTCTCATCACTTGTGGTGATAATCTTACATTCTTCCCACCTTACTTTCTTTGTTTCTCCTCTTGGGTTCTTCTCCGTGTCATTGGGAAATCCATCAGTGGGTTTGGGAATTTTTTGAGATAGATACCCTACTTGGGACTCCAGTCTCTTGATGTTTTCTCCTTGGTTTTTGATATTGGCTCGCACTTCTTCCTTAAACACCTTGTTGTCTTGGACTTCTCTACATAAATCTTTCAGTAGAGTCTCAATTTTTGAAAGTCTATCGTCCGTTAGTGATGCTGGATTGGGGTTAGGTGGGTGTTGATAGGATCTCTGTGAGGTATGTTGGTGAGTTGCATTGTTGTTGGAGTTGAGGTTGTGGCGTCTCTGGTCCTGATCTTGGTCTTGTTGATTTTCCCAACCAAAGTTGGGGTGATTTCTCCATCCAAAGTTGTAGGTTTTGGAGTATGGGTCATGGATTTGTCTAGGTGAGTTTCCAACATAGTTGGCTTGTTCCCAGTCACCTTCTTCTCCTATATTTACTCATTATTAAGTTGGTGATGAAGTGATGACTGCTGCAACTTCGTTTTCCTCTACCTTCTTGGTGAGATCTGCTAGCTGCTTGGTGATCATCTTATTTTGAGCTAGCAATGCATCCATGTGGTTTAGCTCCATTACTCTTCGAGTGTTACTTCTTTCAGAGGCATAGAAGTAGTCATTCTCAGCTACTGTTTCAATGACATCTATGGCTTCTTCAATGGTTTTCTTCTTGTTTAGAGAGCCCTTGATGAATGATCTACAACCTTCTTTGACTCATAGGAAAGACCTTCATAGAAAATGTGAAGTTGAACCCATTCATTGAACATATCTGGTGGGCATCTTCTTGTTAAGTCCTTGAACCTCTCCCATGCCTCATAGAGAGTCTCACCATCTTGTTGCCTGAAAGTCTGCACCTCAGCTCTCAGCCTGTTAATTTTTTGAGGAGGGTAGAATCTTGCCAAAAATTTGTTCACCACATCTTCCCAATTTGTCAAGCTCTCCTTTGGAAAGGATTCGAGCCACTTGGATGCCTTGTCACTGAGTGAAAAAGGGAACAACAGTAGCCTATAGACATCCGAGTGGACTCCATTAGACTTCACAGTGTCACAAATTCTCAGGAAGGTGGTTAGATGTTGATTGGGGTCTTCTTGAGAACTTTTTCCAAATGAGCAGTTGTTCTGAACAAGGGTGATGAGCTGGGGTTTTAGTTCAAAGTTGTTGGCATGTATGGTGGGCTTCTGGATGCTACTTCCGCAGTTTCCTAGATTTGGATTGATGTAGGAGCCTAGAACTCTTCTTTCTTGCCGAGCATGATTTGCAGGGCCTTCTCTAGCATGGTTTTGAGCTTTTTCTTCATGATTGTTTTCCAAGTTCTCTTCCATGTTGGGCTCAAAGTACTCTTCCTCTTCCTCAGCACCGACAACTCCTTTCCCTCTTGCTTCCCTCCTTAATCTTCAGAGGGTTCTCTCAGGTTCTAAATCGAAGGAAGTTGAGTTCCCTCTTGCTTCCTCTTTTCCCTGTCATACAACTAACAAAACACGCAGCAAGAGATAAAATGAAGAGGTTATTCTTGTTAGAGTGATTGTTAGTGTGAGTGATGCAAATTATCAAATAGTTAGTGGGTTAGTGAGTAGAATTGTAGATAATAACAAAGAAAGAAAGAAAAACAGAGAGGGTATAAAGGATGAGGAAAAAGTTAAAAAAAGTGAAAATAAATGACTGAATAAAGTAAACAAACAAGGGAAAAATGCCCAATCTAGTGAGCTTCAAACTTAATCATTGTTGATACAAAATCAATTCCTGGCAACGACGCCATAAACTTGATGCGTGAAAACTTGTCTCTCAACAAATTTCCCTTCGGCAAGTATACCGAATTTGTCGTCAAGTAAAAACTCACAATAGAGTGAGGTCGAATCCCACAGGGATTGATTGGTCAAGCAACTTTAGTTGGAAGAGTATGCTAGTTGAGCTAAATAGAGTGTAGTTTGAGAATTGCAGAAAATTAAATGGCGGAAAAGTAAATAGCAGAAAATAAAGTGCAGAATCTTAAATGGGGATTTGGGGTAATGAGCATGAAAATAAATGACAGAAAATAAAGAGAATGGGTAAGATCAGAATTAGGGAATTCATTGGGCTCAGGAGATGTTGTATTCTCCGAATCAAGTTCATTTTCATCTCTTCCTCAATCAATGCATCTATTGATCTCCTTGGCAATCTTAGGTGATTAGATTCCAATTCCTTGGTAATCCAATCTCTCTAAGCTTGAACATTTGCCCAATTTCTTGATTTAATTGCTCATGGAAAGAGATGAAGTATGATCACTGATTATACCACATGTATTTCCAAATCAAAGTGTTGGGAGGATTACATGTCACTATATTTGCCCAGACCCCAATTTGGTCCAATATGAGAAAGCATTTCTAGCATTATCTTCTCATCCCTTTTCCAAGGCTCAGAGGAGATCCAATTATGGAGAGTTTCTTTTCCAAGACAACTAACCAATTGAATTAAGATCGAAAGCTTTCTAGTAAGTCAAAAGAGAAGAAATAAGAAGAGAATGAAAACTATAATTGATCCATCAAATTACAACAGAGCTCCCTAAATCAATGAAAGGGGTTTAGTTGTTCATAGCTCTAGAAATGGAAAATGGCAGAAAATAATACATCCCAGCTAAAAGTGCAGAAAAGTAAATATACAGAGAGTAGTTCTCCAAAGTGTCAAGCTCCTCTATAGTTCAAAACTACTCCTATATATACTACTCCTCTTGATCTTCTAGTGAGTTCTTCAAGGCTTGGATGTGGGCTTTGGATCTTGAGTTGAAGCAGTTCCAATCTTTAGTGGGCCTAGCTTGCAGAGAAGTATGAATTAGGCATGGGCGTTAGTAAAGTTAACGTTAAGTGACATTGTGGGTTCGAGAACGTTAGTGGCAATCACAATTTTCACTAACGTTCTATTCATACCCTGGGTCAAGCTGTCCGACCCGGGATGTTTAGCGACAAGCCGACCGACCTCTTCAGGTCAGACTATCTGACCTCTTCTCAAAGAGCTCGGCCAATGCCCGACCTCTTCTCAAAGAGCTCGGCCAAATCGCCAAAGGAGCCCAACGCAGGCCCAAAATGAAGAAACACAGCCCAAATCTAAAGGCGGTCAGAGCCCAGAAAGATGAGACGGTTCCCTTAAAGATAAGATGACCTCACTTGAAGATAAGATAAAGATAAGATAAGATAACTAACTTATCTTATCCACAGGAGGCCACATCTCACCATTATAAATACACTGGAGCACCCAGGTATAACTCCTACTCTGATTCTACTCAATACCTGCTTAATACCTGGTGGACGAAATTGTGATCACATCGATGTAGTATTCTTTGTTGTTGTATGGAATCATTATTATGGCACCTATGTGTGTACACAACTCCGTTCAACTAACCAGCAAGTGTACTGGGTCGTCCAAGTAATAAACCTTACGTGAGTAAGGGTCGATCCCACAGAGATTGTTGGTATGAAGCAAACTATGGTCACCTTGTAAATCTCAGTTAGGCAAATTAAATTGGTTTATGATGAGTTCGAAAACTAATAATAAAAAGAAAATAAAAGGGATAGAAATACTTATGTAAATCAATAGTGGGAATTTCAGATAAGTATATGGAGATGCTGTGTTGCTCTCGTATCTCTATTTTCTTATTACATTCATCCAATCCTTCCTACTCCTTTCCATGGCAAGCTGTATGTAGGGAATCACCGTTGTCAATGGCTACATCCCATCCTCTCAGTGAAAACGTTCCTATGCTCTGTCACAGCACGGCTAATCATTTGTCGGTTCTCAATCAGGTTGGAATAGAATCCCTTGATTCTTTTGCGCTTGTCATCACGCCCAGCCTTCAGGAGTTTGAAGCTCGTCACAGTCATTCAATCCCAGAATCCTACTCGGAATATCATAGACAAGGTTTAGACTTTCCGGATCCTCATGAATGCCGCCATCTATCTAACTTATACCACGAAGATTCTGTTGGGGAATCTAAGAGATATGCGCCCTGCCTAAAGTAGAACGGAAGTGGTTGTCAATCACACGCGTTCATAAGTGAGAATGATGATGAGTGTCACGGATCATCACATTCATCAAAGTTAAGTATAACGTATATCTTGGAATAAGGATAGAAGAGAATTGAATAGAAAGTAATAATAATTGTATTGAACTTGAGGTACAGCAGAGCTCCACACCCTTAATCTATGGTGTGTAGAAACTCCACCGTTGAAAATACATAAGTGAAAGGTTCAGGCATGGCCGAATGGCCAGCCCCCTGAATGATCAAAAGACCGAATGGTCAAAAGATGACTAATACACTAGTAAAAAGTCTTATTTATACTAAACTAGCTACTAGGGTTTACATGAGTAAGTAATTGATGCATAAATCCACTTCCGGGGCCCACTTGGTGTATGTTTGGGCTGAGCTTAATCTATCCACGAGCTGAGGCTTTTCTTGGAGTTGAACGCCAAGTTATAACGTGTTTTGGGCGTTCAACTCCGGATCATGATGTGTTTCTGGCGTTTAACTCCAGATAGCAGCATGTACTTGGCATTCAACGCCAAGTTACGTCGTCAATTTCCGAATAAAGTATGGACTATTATATATTTCTGGAAAGCTCTGGATGTCTACTTTCAACGCCGTTAAGAGCGCGCTATTTGGAGTTCTGTAGCTCCAGAAAATCCATTTCGAGTGCAGGGAGGTCAGATTCCAACAGCATCAACAGTCTTTTTCTCAGCCTTTTTCAGAGTTTTGCTCAAGTCCCTCAATTTCAGCCAGAAATTACCTGAAATCATAGAAAAACACACAAACTCATAGTAAAGTCCAGAAATGTGAATTTAACATAAAAACTAATGAAAACATCCCTGAAAGTAGCTTAAACTTACTAAAAACTACCTAAAAACAATGCCAAAAAGCGTATAAATTATCCGCTCATCACAACACCAAACTTAAATTGTTGCTTGTCCCCAAGCAACTGAAAATCAATTAGGATAAAAAGAAGAGAATATACTATAAATTCCAGAATATCAATGAATATTAATTATAATTAGAGGAGCGGGACTTGTAGCTTTTTTGCTTCTGAACAGTTTTGGCATCTCATTTTTTTCCTTTGAAGTTTAGAATGATTGGCTTCTCTAGGAACTTAGAATTTCGGATAGTGTTATTGACTTTCCTAGTTAAGTATGTTGATTCTTGAACACAGCTACTTATGAGTCTTGGCCGTGGCCCTAAGCATTTTGTTTTCCAGTATTACCACCGGATACATAAATGCCACAGACACATGACTGGGTGAACCTTTTCAGATTGTGACTCAGCTTTGCTAGAGTCCCCAGTTAGAGGTGTACAGAGCTCTTAAGCACACTCTTTTTGCTTTGGATCACGACTTTAACCATTCAGTCTCAAGCTTTTCACTTGGGCCTTCATGACACAAACACATGGTTAAGGACAGCTTGATTTAGCCGCTTAGGCCTGGATTTGATTTCCTTGGGCCCTCTGGTGCACGAATTTGTAATCCGCACAACTAACCAGCAAGTGCACTGGGTCGTCCAAGTAATACCTTACGTGAGTAAGGGTCGAATCCCACGGAGATTGTTGGATTGAAGCAAGCTATGTTTATTTTATTTGTCTTAGTCAGGATACCAATAGGATTCTTTAGCCTTGTATTTTAATAAAGAAAAGGGTATAAAATAAATAATTATTACTTTAATAATGGAGAATAAAAGCGTTACTTGTTGTGCAGTAATGAGAAATATGTTGGAGTTTTGGAGATGCTTTGTCCTCTGAACCTTAACTCTTCCTTGAAATCCTTTTCCACACGCAAGGTTCCTTCCATGGCAAGCTCTATGTAGGGTGTCACCGTTGTCAATGGCTACTTCCCATCCTCTCAGTGAAAACGTTCCTATGCTCTGTCACAGCACGGCTAATCATCTGTCGGTTCTCAATCAGGTTAGAATAGAATCCATTGATTCTTTTGCGTCTGTCACTAACGCCCAGCCTTCAGGAGTTTGAAGCTCGTCACAGTCATTCAATCCCAGAATCCTACTCGGAATACCACAGACAAGGTTTAGACTTTCCGGATTCTCATGAATGCCGCCATCAATCCGGCTTATACCACGAAGATTCTGAGTAATGAATCTAAGAGATACTCATTCAATCTGATGTAGAACGGAGGTGGTTGTCAGGCACACGTTCATGGATTGAGGAAGGTGATAATTGTCACGGATCATCACCTTCTCCATAATTAAGCGCGAATGAACATCTTAGATAAGAACAAGCGTGTTTGAATGGAAAACAAAGGAATTGTATTAATTCATCGAGACGCTGCAGAGCTCCTCACCCCCAACAATGGAGTTTAGAGACTCATGCCGTCAAAAAGTATGTAATTCAAATCTGAAAATGTCATGAGGTACATGATAGATCTCTAAAAGTTGTTTAAATAGTAAACTAGTAACCTAGGTTTACAAAATGTGAGTAAACTAAGATAATTGGTGCAGAAATCCACTTCTGGGGCCCACTTGGTGTGTGCTGGGGCTGAGACTAAAGCTATCCACGAGTTGAGGCCTTTCATGGAGTTGAACTCCAAGTTATAACGTGTTTTGGGCGTTCAACTCCGGATCATGACGTTTTTCTGGCGTTTAACTCCAGACAGCAGCATGTACTTGGGGTTCAACGCCAAGTTACGTCGTCTATGTTCACGCAAAGTATGGACTATTATATATTGCTGGAAAGCCCTGGATGTCTACTTTCCAACGCCGTTGGGAGCGCGCCAATTGGACTCCTGTAGATCCAGAAAATCCATTTCGAGTGCAGGGAGGTCAGGATCCAACAACATCAGCATTCCTTTTTCAGCCTAACTCAGATTTTTGCTCAGCTCCCTCAATTTCAGCCAGAAAATATCTGAAATCACAGAAAAACACACAAACTCATAGTAAAGTCCAGAAATATGATTTTTGCCTAAAAACTAATAATATTCTACTAAAAACCAATTAAAACATGCTAAAATCTACATGAAATTACCCCCAAAAAGCGTATAAAATATCCGCTCATCACAACACCAAACTTAAACTGTTGCTTGTCCTCAAGCAACTAGATAAATAAAATAGGATGAAAAGAAATTAAGAAGCAATAATATCTCAGAGTTTTAAGTGAAGCTCAGATTCTTATTAGATGAGCGGGGCTTGTAGCTTTTTGCTTCTGAACAGTTTTGGCATCTCACTTTATCCTTTGAAATTCAGAATGGTTGGCATCCATAGGAACTCAGAATTCAGATAGTATTATTGACTCTCCTAGTTTAGTATGTTGATTCTTGAACACAGCTACTTATTGAGTCTTGGCCGTGACCCTAAGCATTTTGTTTTCCAGTATTACCACCGGATACATAAATGCCACAGACACGTAACTAGGTGAACCTTTTCAGATTGTGACTCAGCTTTGCTAGAGTCCCCAGTTAGAGGTGTCCAGAGTTCTTAAGCACACTCTTTAGCTTTAGATCACGACTTTAACCACTCAGTCTCAAGCTTTTCACTTGGACCTGCATGCCACAAGCACATGGTTAGGGACAGCTTGATTTAGCCGCTTAGGCCTGGATTTATTTCCTTGGGCCCTCCTATCCATTGATGCTCAAAGCCTTGGATCCTTTTTACCCTTGCCTTTTGGTTTTAAGGCCTATTGGCTTTTTCTTTTTTTCTTTATCCAATGATTCCTTGTAATTTTTTTTTTCACAAGCTTGTTTTTCACTGCTTTTTCTTGCTTCAAGAATCAATTTCATGATTTTTCAGATCATCAATAACATTTCTCTTGTTCATCATTCTTTCAGGAGCAAACAATTTTAACATTCATAAAATTCAATATCAAAAATATGCACTGTTCAGGCATTCATTCAGAAGACAAAAAGTATTGCCACCACATATAAATAATTAGAATTTTCCTTGTTAAGAACTCGAAAAAATATTGCCTCTTTATTCTAAGAATCTACTAATTTATTCATGTTTGATAATGATGAGAAAAATAAATTATAGCTTAATTGGAGATAAAATCAAAATAGAGATACTAATTACTACTACTCCTATATAACTTCTAAGGTAAATTTCTATAAAAATACTATCACAGAGTTAAAGCTTAAAATTAGAACTTAACAACCTGATTTTTGGGAAGTGGATGTTCCTCTAGTCTGTGGGGTGCTTGGTCCTTCAAGGAATAGCTTCTGATGCTTTAGTTCCTTCAGTTCACATCCTTGCTCTTCTTGTTCCCTTAGGTTCCATGATCTTGATGAGTTTTAGCTCAGTGATCATGGCAACTCACACCAAACTTAGAGGTTTGCTTGTCCTCAAGCAAAAGAAAGAAAAGGAGAGGAATAGAGGGAGAGGCAATTTCGAAATCCAGAAGATATGATGAGTTGAAAAAGATTTGAAAAAGATTTGGATTGAAAAAAAGATTTGTGTTTATGAATTAAGATATATTTGATACTTTTGAAAAAGGGATTTTAGAAGTTAGGATTTTTAGAAAACTAATTTGATTTGAGGGATGATAATTTGAAACATGTTTATGCAAGAAATCATGAATTGAAACATAAAAATTTAGAAAAATTATAAAGAAAAACGAATTTTACCTCCTCCCACCATCCTGGCGTTAAACGCCCAAATGATGCATGTTTTGGGCGTTTAACGCCCAAATGCTGCTTCTCCTGGGCGTTCAACGCCCAGCTGATGCTTCTTTCTGGCGTTGAATGCCAGGAAGTCCTTTGTCACTGGGCGTTTTTCTGAACGCCCAGGATGCTAACAATCTGGCGTTGAACGCCCAGAAGATGCTCCTTTCTGGCGTTTAACGCCCAGATGGCTACCCTTACTGGCGTTGAACGCCCAGTGGGTGCTTCTTTTGGGCGTTCAACGCCCAAAATGTTTCTTACTGGCTTTTTCACGCCAGTGAGCTTCCAATTTCCCTGTAACTCTGTGAATTCAATCAATTGCTATTTTTACCCTTTGAAGATACTTGGACTCATACCTGTAAAAAAGGAAATTTATTTAATTAGTAAATAAACTTTGTAAATGGCTGGGTTGCCTCCCAGCAAGCGCTTCTTTATTGTCTTTAGCTGGACTACCACTGAGCTCTAATCAAGTCTCAGTTTTGAGCATTCTTGCTCGAAGTTATTTTCAAGATAATGTTTAATTCTCTGTCCATTAACAATGAACTTTTTGTTAGAGTCATTATCCTGAAGCTCTACGTATCCATATGGTGATACACTTGTAATTACATATGGACCTCTCCACCGGGATTTTAATTTCCCAGGGAATAATTTGAGCCTAGAATTAAATAGCAGAACTTTCTGCCCCGGCTCAAAGACTCTGGATGACAATTTCTTATCATGCCATCTTTTTGCTTTCTCTTTGTATATTTTTGCATTCTCGAAAGCATTGAGTCTAAATTCCTCTAGCTCATTTAACTGGAGCAATCGTTTTTCTCCAGCTAACTTGGCATCAAGGTTTAGGAATCTGGTTGCCCAGTAGGCCTTGTGTTCCAGTTCCACTGGCAAGTGACATGCCTTTCCATACACAAGCTGGTATGGAGAGGTCCCTATAGGGGTCTTGAATGCTGTTCTGTATGCCCACAGAGCATCATCCAAGCTCCTTGCCCAATCCCTTCTACAGTTAATTACAGTCCGTTCCAGGATTCTTTTGAGTTCTCTATTTGAGACTTCAGCTTGCCCATTAGTCTATGGATGATATGGAGTGGCCACCCTGTGGCTAACTCCATAACGAACCAAAGCAGAGTAAAGCTGTTTATTGCAGAAATGAGTGCCCCCATCACTGATTAATACTCTAGGGGTACCAAATCTGCTGAAGATGTGTTTCTGGAGGAATTTTAACACTGTTTTAGTGTCATTAGTGGGTGTTGCAATAGCCTCCACCCATTTGGATACATAATCCACTGCCACCAGAATATAAGTGTTTGAGTATGATGGTGGGAAAGGTCCCATGAAGTCAATGCCCCATACATCAAACAACTCAATCTCCAAGATCCCTTGTTGAGGCATGGCATAACTGTGAGGCAGATTGCCAGATCTTTGGCAACTGTCACAATTAAGCACAAACGCTCGGGAATCTTTATAGAGAGTAGGCCAGTAGAAGCCACTTTGGAGGACTCTTGTGGCTGTTCGCTCACTTCCAAAATGTCCTCCATACTGTGATCCATGGCAGTGCCATAAAATCTTTTGCGCTTCTTCCTTAGGCACACATCTACGGATTACTCCGTCTGCACATCTCTTGAAGAGATATGGTTCATCCCGAAGATAGTACTTTGCATCTGTGATCAATTTCTTTGATTGCACCCTACTGTATTCTTTGGGTATGAATCTCACTGCCTTGTAGTTTGCAATGTCTGCAAACCATGGCACTTCCTGGATGGCAAAGAGTTGCTCATCCGGAAAAGTTTCAGAGATCTCAGTGAGAGGGAGGGACGCCCCTTCTACTGGTTCTATTCGGGACAGGTGATCTGCTACTTGATTCTCTGTCCCTTTTCTGTCTCTTATTTCTATATCAAACTCTTGCAGAAGCAACACCCATCTGATGAGTCTGGGTTTTGAATCCTGCTTTGTGAGTAGATATTTAAGAGCAGCATGATCAGTGTACACAATCACTTTTGATCCTACTAAATAGGATCTGAATTTGTCAATGGCGTAAACCACTGCAAGTAGCTCTTTTTCCGTGGTTGTGTAATTCTTCTGTGCATCATTTAGAACACGACTGGCATAGTAAATGACGTGCAGAAGCTTGTCATGCCTTTGTCCCAACACTGCACCAATGGCATGGTCACTGGCATCACACATCAATTCAAATGGTAATGTCCAGTCTGGTGCAGAGATGATTGGTGCTGTAACCAATTTAGCTTTCAGAGTCTCAAATGCCTGCAGACACTCTTTATCCAAGATAAATGGCGTGTCAGCAGCTAGCAGGTTGCTCAGAGGTTTGGCGATTTTTGAAAAATCCTTTATAAACCTCCTATAGAATCCTGCATGCCCCAGAAAGCTTCTGATTGCCTTAACATTGGCAGGTGGTGGTAATTTTTCAATTACCTCTACTTTAGCTTGATCCACCTCTATTCCCTTGTTCGAGATTTTGTGCCCAAGGACAATTCCTTCAGTTACCATAAAGTGACATTTTTCCCAGTTTAAAACCAGGTTAGTCTATTGGCATCTCTTTAGAACAAGTGCTAGATGGTCAAGACAGGAGCTGAATGAGTCTCCAAATACTGAAAAGTCATCCATGAAGACTTCCAGGAATTTTTCCACCATATCAGAGAAAATTGAGAGCATGCACCTCTGAAAAGTTGCAGGTGCATTGCACAGGCCAAATGGCATCCTTCTGTATGCAAATACTCCAGATGGGCAGGTGAATGCCGTTTTCTCTTGATCCTGGGGATCTACTGCAGTTTGATTATAACCTGAATATCCATCCAGGAAGCAGTAGTATTCATGACCTGCTAGTCTTTCTAGCATTTGGTCTATGAATGGTAAAGGAAAATGATCCTTTCTGGTGGCTGCATTGAGCCTTCTATAATCAATACACATACGCCACCCTGTAACTGTTCTTGTAGGAACCAGTTCATTTTTTTCATTGTGAACCACTGTCATGCCTCCCTTTTTAGGGACGACTTGGACAGGGCTTACCCAGGGGCTGTCAGAAATAGGATAAATAATCCCAACCTCTAGTAATTTAGTGACCTCCTTTTGCACCACTTCCTTCATGGCTGGGTTCAGCCGCCTTTGTGGTTGGACCACAGGCTTGGCGTCACCCTCCAATAGGATCTTGTGCATGCATCTGGCTGGACTAATGCCCTTAAGATCACTGATGGACCACCCAAGAGCTGTCTTGTGTGTCCTTAGCACTTGAATTAGTGCTTCCTCTTCCTGTGGCTCTAAGGTAGAGCTTATAATTACAGGAAAGGTATCACCTTCTCCCAGAAATGCATATTTCAGGGATGGTGGTAATGGTTTGAGTTCGGGTTTTGGAGGTTTCTCCTCTTCTTGAGGGATTTTCAGAGGTTCTATTATCTTCTCTGATTCCTCCAAATTAGGCTGAACATCTTTAAAGATGTCCTTTAGCTCTAACTCGAGACTCTCAGCCATATTGACCTCTCTTACCAGAGAGTCAATAATATCAACACTCATGCAGTCATTTGGGGTGTCTGGATGTTGCATGGCTTTGACAACATTCAACTTAAACTCCTCCTCATTGACACTCAAGGTTACTTCCCCTTTTTGGACATCAATGAGGGTTCGGCCAGTTGCTAGGAAAGGTCTTCCTAGAATGAGAGTTGCACTCTTGTGCTCCTCCATTTCCAGCACCACAAAGTCAGTAGGGAAGGCGAATGGCCCAACCTTGACAATCATGTCTTCAATCACTCCTGATGGGTATTTAATGGAGCCATCAGCAAGTTGAAGACATATCCTGGTTGGTTTGATTTCTTCAGTTAAACCAAGCTTTCTGATAGTAGATGCAGGTATTAGGTTGATACTTGCCCCAAGATCACATAAAGCTTGCTTGGCACAAGTACCCTCTAATGTGCATGGTATCATAAAGCTCCCAGGATCTTTAAGCTTCTCAGGTAAGCTTTTCAGAATGACTGCACTGCATTCTTCAGTGAGGTAAACTTTTTCAGTTTCCCTCCAATCCTTCTTATGACTTAAGATCTCTTTCATGAACTTAGCATAAGAGGGTATTTGCTCAAGTGCTTCTGCAAACGGAATCTTTATTTCAAGAGTCCTGAGATAGTTTGCAAAGCGGGCAAATTGCTTATCCTGTTCCGCTTGGCGGAGTTTTTGAGGATAAGGCATTTTGGCTTTGTATTCCTCAACCTTAGTTGCTGCAGGTTTATTACCTACAGATGTGGGTTGGGAAGCCTTTTTAGAAGGGTTGTCATCAGCACTTGTATGTGACTGATCCCCTACTGGCATTTGGATGCCAGGGGTGGAAGCTGGAGTGGCGTTAGACGCCATCTCCCCATTTGTTACTGGCGTCTGAACGCCAGAACCATGCTCCCTTTGGGCGTTCAACGCCTGATCCATGCTTGTTTCTGGCGTTGAACGCCAGGAATGAGCATAGGCTGGGCGTTCAGCGCCAGCATTATTCCTCTCTGGGCTCTGATTGTCCTCAGAGGGATTTTGAGTAGCCATTTGTTCATTTCTTGGCTTCCTGCTGCTTTGAAGTGAGGTATTTAATGTTTTCCCACTTCTTAGTTGAACTGCTTGGCATTCTTCTGCTATTTGTTTTGACAGTTGCTTTTCTGTTTGCCTTAACTGTACTTCCATATTCCTGTTAGACATTCTTGTTTCCTGTAGTATTTCCTTGAATTCGGCTAGCTGCTGAGTTAAAAAGTCTAATTGCTGATTGAATTCATTAGCCTGATCTACAGGACTGAGTTCATCAGTTACTGTTTTAGCTTCTTCTTTCATGGAAGATTCACTGCTTAGGTACAGATGCTGATTTCTGGCAACTGTATCAATGAGCTCTTGAGCTTCTTTAATTGTTTTTCTCATATGTATAGATCCACCAGCTGAGTGGTCTAGAGAGGTCTGAGCTTTTTCTGTAAGCCCATAGTAGAAGATGTCTAATTGTACCCACTCTGAAAACATTTCAGAGGGGCATTTTCTTAGCATCTCTCTGTATCTCTCCCAGGCATCATAAAGGGATTCATTATCTCCTTGTTTGAAGCCTTGGATGCTTAGCCTTAGCTGTGTCATCCGTTTTGGAGAAAAATAGTGATTCAAGAATTTTTCTGACAGCTGTTTCCATGTTTTTATGCTGTTCTTAGGCTGGTTATTTAACCACCTCTTAGCTTGATCTTTTACAGCAAATGGAAACAGTAATAATCTGTAGACATCCTGATCCACTTCTTTATCATGTACTGTGTCAGCAAATTGTAAAAATTGTGCCAGAAATTCTGTAGGTTCTTCATGTGGAAGACCATAATACTGGCAGTTTTGCTGCACCATGATAATGAGCTGAGGATTCAACTCAAAGCTACTAACTCCAATGGAGGGTATACAGATACTACTCCCATATGAAGCAGTAGTGGGGTTAGCATATGACCCCAGAGTCTTCCTGGACTGATCATTCCCACTTAATTCCATAATGGAATAAAAGAGATGATATGTATGTTGCTATTGTTTATTTTATAAAAAAAATTAATTTTTATAAAATAAAATAAAAATGAAACAAATAAAAGAAATTGAAAAATATTTTGAAATTGAAATCTGAAAATTTTTTTTTATATAAAATTTTCGGAAAAAAATAGTTTAAAATTAGTTAGGAAGAATATTTTTTTGAATTTTGAATTTTATGATGAAAGAGAAAAATATGCAAAAGACACAATATTTAAAATTTTTAGATCCAATGTTCCTTATTTTCGAAAATTTTGGAGGGAAAACACCAAGGAACACCAAACTTAAAAATTTTAAGATCAAAGCACAAGAAAGACTCAAGAACACTTTGAAGATTCACAAGAACACCAAGAACAAAAGGAAGAACACCGAACTTAAAATTTTTAGAAAACCAAGACAAATTTTCGAAAATTAAAGAAAACTTAGCAAGAAAACACCAAACTTAAAGTTTGGCACAAGATTCAATAAAAGAAAAATTATTTTTGAAAAAGATTCCAAAGAAGATACCCAATTATGAAGAACAACTACTAAAGCTCCAGCAAAATGGGCAGCAACTTCAGAGTTAATTTTAAAAATGGATATAAGTAAAAATTTTTGAAAGTTACTGTTTGAAAAAGCACAAGAGAAACAAGAAAAGACACAAAACAAGAAAAACTCAAGATCAAACAAGCAAAATAAACAAGAACAACTTGAAGATCAATGAAGAACACAGACACTAATACGAAAAATTTACAATTAATTAAGAAAAATAATATTTTTGAAAAGAAACTATCCTATCAAGATTTAATGACTCTATAGCAACAAAAATAAATTATTCCTAATCTAAGAAATAAAATAAGCCTTCAATTGTTCAAACTCAACAATCCCCGGTAACGGCGCCAAAAACTTGGTGCACGAATTTGTAATCCGCACAACTAACCAGCAAGTGCACTGGGTCGTCCAAGTAATACCTTACGTGAGTAAGGGTCGAATCCCACGGAGATTGTTGGATTGAAGCAAGCTATGTTTATTTTATTTGTCTTAGTCAGGATACCAATAGGATTCTTTAGCCTTGTATTTTAATAAAGAAAAGGGTATAAAATAAATAATTATTACTTTAATAATGGAGAATAAAAGCGTTACTTGTTGTGCAGTAATGAGAAATATGTTGGAGTTTTGGAGATGCTTTGTCCTCTGAACCTTAACTCTTCCTTGAAATCCTTTTCCACACGCAAGGTTCCTTCCATGGCAAGCTCTATGTAGGGTGTCACCGTTGTCAATGGCTACTTCCCATCCTCTCAGTGAAAACGTTCCTATGCTCTGTCACAGCACGGCTAATCATCTGTCGGTTCTCAATCAGGTTGGAATAAAATCCATTGATTCTTTTGCGTCTGTCACTAACGCCTAGCCTTCAGGAGTTTGAAGCTCGTCACAGTCATTCAATCCCAGAATCCTACTCGGAATACCACAGACAAGGTTTAGACTTTCCGGATTCTCATGAATGCCGCCATCAATCCGGCTTATACCACGAAGATTCTGAGTAATGAATCTAAGAGATACTCATTCAATCTGATGTAGAACGGAGGTGGTTGTCAGGCACACGTTCATGGATTGAGGAAGGTGATGATTGTCACGGATCATCACCTTCTCCATAATTAAGCGCGAATGAACATCTTAGATAAGAACAAGCGTGTTTGAATGGAAAACAAAGGAATTGTATTAATTCATCGAGACGCTGCAGAGCTCCTCACCCCCAACAATGGAGTTTAGAGACTCATGCCGTCAAAAAGTATGTAATTCAAATCTGAAAATGTCATGAGGTACATGATAGATCTCTAAACGTTGTTTAAATAGTAAACTAGTAACCTAGGTTTACAAAATGTGAGTAAACTAAGATAATTGGTGCAGAAATCCACTTCTGGGGCCCACTTGGTGTGTGCTGGGGCTGAGACTAAAGCTATCCACGAGTTGAGGCCTTTCTTGGAGTTGAACTCCAAGTTATAACGTGTTTTGGGCGTTCAACTCCGGATCATGACGTTTTTCTGGCGTTTAACTCCAGACAGCAGCATGTACTTGGCGTTCAACGCCAAGTTACGTCGTCTATGTTCGCGCAAAGTATAGACTATTATATATTGCTGGAAAGCCCTGGATGTCTACTTTCCAACGCCGTTGAGAGCGCGTCAATTGGACTCTTGTAGCTCCAGAAAATTCATTTCGAGTGCAGGGAGGTCAGGATCCAACAGCATCAGCAGTCCTTTTTCAGCCTAACTCAGATTTTTGCTCAGCTCCCTCAATTTCAGCCAGAAAATACCTGAAATCACAGAAAAATACACAAACTCATAGTAAAGTCCAGAAATATGATTTTTGCCTAAAAACTAATAATATTCTACTAAAAACCAATTAAAACATGCTAAAATCTATATGAAATTACCCCCAAAAAGCGTATAAAATATCCGCTCATCACCCTCCTATCCATTGATGCTCAAAGCCTTGGATCCTTTTTACCCTTGCCTTTTGGTTTTAAGGGCTATTGGCTTTTTCTGCTTGCTTTTTCTTTTTCTTTCTATTTTTTTCGCCATTTTTCTTTTTTGCAAGCTTTTCTTTTTTTTTCACTGCTTTTTCTTGCTTCAAGAATCAATTTTATGATTTTTCAGATTATCAATAACATTTCTCTTTGTTCATCATTCTTTCAAGAGCCAACAATTTTAACATTCATAAACAACAAGATAAAAAATATGCACTGTTCAAGCATTCATTCAGAAAACAAAAAGTATTGTCACCACATCAATATAATTAAATTAAATTCAAGGATAAATTTGAAATTCATGTACTTCTTGTTCTTTTGAATTAAAACATTTTTCATTTAAGAAAGGTGAAGGATTTATAGAATTTATTCATAGCTTTAAGATATAGTTACTACATCCTAATGATCATGAAGTAGAGACACAAAACATAGATAAACATGTAACATCAAAATCGAAAAACATAAAAATATAAGAACAAGGAATGAGTCCACCTTAGTGAGGGTGGCGCCTTTTTGAAGGACCAATGGTGCTTTTTGAGCTCCTCTATGTCTCTTCCTTGCTTCTGTTGCATGATCCCTAGTGATTTTGGTGCTCCTATCCTTAGTTGCTCCCAATAGTTGTGTGGAGGACCATTTATCCCCTGAGGTATCTTAGGGATCTCTTGATTTGCAGTCAAATATTCTACCACTGAGCTATAAACCCTTTAGATGAGTCTTTCCATCTCCCATGACTCAGAGGTGGAAGCTTTTGTCTTTTTCCTTGTTCCTGCTCATATAGGGAAGAAGAGAACAAGAAAAGAAAGAGGAATCCTCTATGTCACAGTATAGAGATTCCTTTATGTTAGTAGAAGAAGAAAGGAAAGAAGAGTGAAGAAGAATGGGTAAGGATAGAGGTGGTGATTTGAGATGAAGAGAAGTGAAGAGAAGTGTTAGTAAATAAATAAATAAATAGAAGAAGAGGAGAGATAGAAAATTTTCGAAAATAATTTTGAAAAAGTGGTTAGTGATTTTCGAAAATTAAAGATAATATATAATTAAAATTAAAACTTAAAACAATTAAAAAGAATTTTTTGAAAAAGAGATGAGATATTTTCGAAAATTAGAGAGGGATAGGAAGTTAGTTGGTTTTGAAAAAGATAAGAAACAAACAAAAAGTTAAATAGTTAGTTGAAAAAGATATTAAAATCAAATTTGAAAAGATAAGAAGATAAGAAGTTAGATAAGATATTTTGAAATCAAATTTTTTGAAAAAGATAAATTTTTGAAAAAGATATGATATAAAAGATAAGATAAAAAGATATGATTAAAAAGATAAAAAAGATATTTTGAAAAAGATTTGATTTTAAAATTAAAATTAATTACTTGACTAACAAGAAACTAAAAGATAAAATTCTAGAATTTAAAGATTGAACCTTTCTTAACAAGAAAGTAACAAACTTCAAATTTTTGAATCAATCACATTACTTGTTAGCTAATTTTCGAAAATATGATGTAAAAGATAAGAAAAAGATTTTGAAAAAGATTTTAAAAAAAATTTCGAAAATTAATAAGAAAAAAGGAAGAGATTTAATTTTTTAAAAAGTTTTGAAAAGATAAGATTTTTAAAATTGAAAATTTGACTTGACTTGTAAGAAACAACTAATTTTTAAAATTTTTGACTAAGTCAACTCAAATTTTGAAAATTAGGAGATAAAAAAGGAAAAGATATTTTTTTGATTTTTGAATTTTTTTATGATGAGAGAGAAAAACACAAAAATGACCCAAAACATGAAAATTTTGGATCAAAACACAAGATGCATGCAAGAACACTATGAATGTCAAGATGAACACCAAGAACACTTTGAAGATCATGATGAACATCAAGAACATAATTTTGAAAAATTTTTGATGCAAAGAAAACATGCAAGACACCAAACTTAGAAATCTTTAATGCATCGACTCTAAGAAACGAAAAATGCATATGAAAAACAACAAACAACACAAAACAAGAAATCATCAAGATCAAACAAGAGAATTTACCAAGAACATCTTGAAGATCATGAAGAACACTATGAATGCATGAATTTTTGAAAAATGCAAGAAAAAATTTTTAAAGCATGCAATTGACACCAAACTTAAAATGTGACTCAAGACTCAAACAAGAAACATAAAATATTTTTGGTTTTTTTTATGATTTTATGATTTTTTTGTATTTTTATTATTTTTTTTCGAAAATATACTTTAGAAAAATGAAAATAATAAAAAAAATATTTTTGAAAGATTTTTGAAAACTTTTTGAAAAGAAAATTACCTAATCTGAGCAACAAGATGAACCGTCAGTTGTCCATACTCGAACAATCCCCGGCAACGGCGCCAAAAACTTGGTGGACGAAATTGTGATCACATCGATGTAGTATTCTTTGTTGTTGTATGGAATCATTATTATGGCACCTATGTGTGTACACAACTCCGTTCAACTAACCAGCAAGTGTACTGGGTCGTCCAAGTAATAAACCTTATGTGAGTAAAGGTCGATCCCACAGAGATTGTTGGTATGAAGCAAACTATGGTCACCTTGTAAATCTCAGTTAGGCAAATTAAATTGGTTTATGATGAGTTCGAAAACTAATAATAAAAAGAAAATAAAAGGGATAGAAATACTTATGTAAATCAATAGTGGGAATTTCAGATAAGTATATGGAGATACTGTGTTGCTCTTGTATCTTTATTTTCTTATTACATTCATCCAATCCTTCCTACTCCTTTCCATGGCAAGCTGTATGTAGGGCATCACCGTTGTCAATGGCTACATCCCATCCTCTCAGTGAAAACATTCCTATGCTCTGTCACAGCACGACTAATCATCTGTCGGTTCTCAATCAGGTTGGAATAGAATCCCTTGATTCTTTTGCGCTTGTCATCACGCCCAGCCTTCAGGAGTTTGAAGCTCGTCACAGTCATTCAATCCCAGAATCCTACTCGGAATACCATAGACAAGGTTTAGACTTTCCAGATCCTCATGAATGCCGCCATCTATCTAACTTATACCACGAAGATTCTGTTGGGGAATCTAAGAGATATGCGCCCTGCCTAAAGTAGAACGGAAGTGGTTGTCAATCACGCGCGTTCATAGGTGAGAATGATGATGAGTGTCACGGATCATCACATTCATCAAAGTTAAGTATAACGTATATCTTGGAATAAGGATAGAAGAGAATTGAATAGAAAGTAATAATAATTGTATTGAACTTGAGGTACAGTAGAGCTCCACACCCTTAATCTATGGTGTATAACACCCTTAATCTATGGTGTATAGAAACTCCACCGTTGAAAATACATAAGTGAAAGGTTCAAGCATGGCCGAATGGCCAGTCCCCTGAATGATCAAAAGACCGAATGGTCAAAAGATGACTAATACACTAGTAAAAAGTCTTATTTATACTAAACTAGCTACTAGGGTTTACATGAGTAAGTAATTGATGCATAAATCCACTTCCGGGGCCCACTTGGTGTATGTTTGGGCTGAGCTTGATCTATCCATGAGCTGAGGCTTTTCTTGGAGTTGAACGCCAAGTTATAACGTGTTTTGGGCGTTCAACTCCGGATCATGACGTGTTTCTGGCGTTTAACTCCAGACAGCAGCATGTACTTGGCGTTCAACGCCAAGTTACGTCGTCAATTTCCGAATAAAGTATAGACTATTATATATTTCTGGAAAGCTCTGGATGTCTACTTTCCAACGCCGTTAAGAGCGCGCTATTTAGAGTTCTGTAGCTCCAGAAAATCCATTTCGAGTGCAGGGAGGTCAGATTCCAACAGCATCAGCAGTCTTTTTGTCAGCCTTTTTCAGAGTTTTGCTCAAGTCCCTCAATTTCAGCCAGAAATTACCTGAAATCACAGAAAAACACACAAACTCATAGTAAAGTCCAGAAATGTGAATTTAACATAAAAACTAATGAAAACATCCCTGAAAGTAGCTTAAACTTACTAAAAACTACCTAAAAACAATGCCAAAAAGCGTATAAATTATCCGCTCATCAATACCCTTGCTAACTTAAGCATCAGAGTCCCTTGCAGGTACCCCCCACCCTCCGGGGATGAAGGATCAGGACCACCACCAAGTCCAACAAGTCGGACACAACAGCTCCGACCAGCATAGAAGATCTCGTCTGAGATCGACCTACAGTTTCAGGTAACCCTCGGAACATTGGCGCCGTTGCTGGGGAACTTGGAAGTCATCCCACCACCATGGCGGACAACCATGACAACAACCACGATTCAGATCTGGAGGATAGAACGCCGCACAAAAACGCGGACACTACACCAAAGGATACTCCTCAACTTAACAACGAAAAGGATTCTCCAAATGCGGGAGCCGTGGAGGCGCTTCAAGACCGTTTAAAACAACTGGAAGAAGAAGCCTTACATCAACGAGAGTGATGAGCGGATAATTTGTACGCTTTTTGGCATTGTTTTTAGTATGTTTTTAGTATGATCTAGTTAGTTTTTAGTATATTTTTATTAGTTTTTAGTTAAAATTCACTTTTCTGGACTTTACTATGAGTTTGTGTGTTTTTCTATGATTTCAGGTATTTTCTGGCTGAAATTGAGGGATCTGAGCAAAAATCTGATTCAGAGACTGAAAAGGACTGCAGATGCTGTTGGATTCTGACCTCCCTGCACTCGAAGTGGATTTTCTGGAGCTTCAGAAGCCCAATTGGCGCGCTCTCAACGGTGTTGGAAAGTAGACATCCTGGGCTTTCCAGCAATATATGATAGTCCATACTTTGCCCAAGATTTGATGGCCCAAACCGGTATTCAAAGTCACCCATAGAATTTCCAGCGTTAAACGCCGGAACTGGCACCAAAGTGGGAGTTAAACGCCCAAACTGGCACCAAAGCTGGCGTTTAACTCCAAGAAGAGTCTCTACTGCTTCAATGCTCAGCCCAAGCACACACCAAGTGGGCCCGGAAGTGGATTTTTATGTCATTTACTCATCTTTGTAAACCCTAGACTACTAGTTCTCTATATATAGGACCTTTTACTATTGTATTTTCATCTTTGGACATTTAGTTCCTAGATCATATCTGGGTAGTTATCTTTGTTCTGATGCTATCTTAGATCAATGGGAGGCTGGCCATTCGGCCATGCCTAGACCTTGTTCTTATGTATTTTCAACGGTGGAGTTTCTACACACCATAGATTAAGGTGTGGAGCTCTGCTGTACCTCGAGTATTAATGCAATTACTATTGTTCTTCTATTCAATTCTGCTTGTTCTTGTTCTAAGATACCAATTGTTCTTCAACTTGATGAATGTGATGATCCGTGACACTCATCATCATTCTCACCTATGAACGTGTGTCTGACAACCACCTCCGTTCTACCCTAGATTGGGTGGATATCTCTTGGATTCCTGATACACGATGCATGGTTGATCGCCTGACAACCGAGCGCTCGCCTGACAACCGAGCCAGCCATTCCGTGAGATCAGAGTCTTCGTGGTATAGGCTAGAACTGATGGCGGCATTCAAGAGAATCCGGAAGGTCTAACCTTGTCTGTGGTATTCTGAGTAGGATTCAATGATTGAATGACTGTGACGAGCTTCAAACTCCTAAGGGCGGGGCATTAGTGACAGACGCAAAAGAATCACTGTATTCTATTCCGGCCTGATTGAGAACCGACAGATGGATAACCGTGCCGTGACAGGGTGCGTTGAACATTTCCACTGAGAGGATGGGAGGTAGCCACTGACAACGGTGAAACCCTTGCATAAGCTTGCCATGGAAAGGAGTAAGAAGGATTGGATGAAGACAGTAGGAAAGTAGAGAGAGACGGAAGGGACCAAGCATCTTCATACGCTTATCTGAAATTCCCACCAATGAATTACATAAGTATCTCTATCTTTATCTTTATGTTTTATTCGTATATCACCCATATCCATTTGAGTTTGCCTGACTAAGATTTACAAGATGACCATAGCTTGCTTCATACCAACAATCTCTGTGGGATCGACCCTTACTCGCGTAAGGTTTATTACTTGGATGACCCAGTACACTTGCTAGTTAGTTGTGCGAAGTTGTAGTGATCACAATTTCGCCCACCAAGTTTTTGGCGCCATTGCCGGGGATTGTTGAGTTTGGACAACTGACGGTTCATCTTGTTGCTTAGATTAGGTATTTTTTTTCTTCAGACTTCTTAAGAATGAATTCTAGTGTTTCATGATGATCTGTTGAAGTCTGGCTGGCTGTGAAGCCATGTCTAATTTCATTGGACCGAGATTTCAACTTATCATCACAAGAGCTTGTTGATCTCTATCAATCTTGCTGTTGGAGCAGTGATTTGCTAAGGCTTGGCTGGCCATTGGCCATGTCTAGTGTTTTGGACCGAAGCTTTCTTTGAAAGCTTGGCTGGCTATGAAGCCATGTCTAATTCCTGGACCGGAGTCTTAGACTAGCATTGCAATGATTCCTGGAATTCTCATTAAGAATTTTGATACCTTTATTTTCTTTTCCACTTAATTTTCGAAAAGCAAAAAAAAATTTACAAAATCATAAAAACCAAAATATTTTATGTTTCTTGTTTGAGTCTGGAGTCTCATGCTAAGTTTGGTGTCAATTGCATGTTTTTGTTTTTATTGCATTCATGCATGTGTCTTAAGTGATCTTCAAGATGTCCTTGATGATTTCATTACTCTGATCTTTAATTTCTCTTGACTTGAATGTTTTGTGTTTCTAATGTGCATTCTCATTTTGTTAGTGTCAGTAGTATACAAACTGCTAAGTTTGATGTCTTGCATGCATTGTTATTTGATTTTAGTTGCATTTTGATTATTCCTCATTATTAAAAATCCAAAAATATTTTTAATTTGTGTCTTTTCAAGTCAATAATACAGAGAATTGAAGATTCATAACATACTGCAGAGGAATTACACAGAAAAAGCTGGGCGTTCAAAATGCCCAGTAAAGAAGACAGACTGGCGTTTAAACGCCAGCCAGGGTGCCTGGCTGGGCGTTTAACGCCCAAAAGGGTAGAGTTTTGGGCGTTAAACGCCAGAATGTGCACCATTCTGGGCATTTAACGCCAGGATGGCACAGGAGGGAAGATTCTGTTTTTAATTCAGATTTTTTTTTCAAGTTTTCAAAATTTTTCAAAATCAAATCTTTTTCAAATCAAATCTTTTCAATCAAATCTTTTTCAAAATCAATTTCTTTCTATTTTCAAAAATACTTGCTCTCAATTAATGATTTGATTCAACATATCAAGTATGTTACCTTTTCTGTTGAAAAAGGTTTAATGTTTGAATCATATCTTTTCTTGTTGGGCAAGTCATTACTTTTTAAAATCAAACCTTTTTTAAAATGTTTTTCAAATCATATCCTCTCAATCACATCTTTTTAAAACCAATCATATCTTCTTAACCACATCTTTTTCAAAATAGTTTTCACTCATATCTTTTTAATTTCTAATTTCAAAATCTTTTTCAAAAAATCACTTGATTTCTTTTCCACCCTTGGTTTTCGAAAATCAATTAAGGTTTTTCAAAATGTTTTCAAAATCTTTTACTTAATTTTCGAAAATTGCTTCCCTTCTTCTCACATCCTTCTATTTATGGACTAACACTATTCCTTAATGCACAATTCGAACTCATTATCTCTTGATAAGTTCGAATTTCCTACTTCTGCCTTCTATTTTTCTTTTCCTCTGACACCTCAAGGGATCTCTATACTGTGACATAGAGGATTCCACATTTTCTTGTTCTCTTCTCTTTCATATGAGCAGGAGCAAAGACAAAAGCATTCTTGTTGAGGCTGACCCTGAACCTGAAAGGACCTTGAAGCAAAAGCTAAGAGAAGCCAAGGCACAACTCTCTGTAGAAGACCTAACAGAAATCTTCAAAGAAGAAGAACACATGGCAGCCAAAAACAACAACAATGCAAGGAAGGTGCTGGGTGACTTTACTGCACCTACTCCCGAATTCTATGGGAGAAGCATCTCTATCCCTGCCATTGGAGCAAACAACTTTGAGCTTAAGCCTCAACTAGTTTCTCTAATGCAACAGAATTGCAAGTTCCATGGACTTCCATTGGAAGATCCTCATCAGTTCTTAGCTGAATTCTTGCAAATCTGTGACACTGTCAAGACTAATGGGGTTAACCCTGAGGTCTACAGACTTATGCTATTCCCTTTTGCTGTAAGAGACAGAGCTAGAACATGGTTGGACTCACAACCTAAAGAGAGCCTGAACTCTTGGGAAAAGCTAGTCAATGCCTTCTTGGCAAAGTTCTTTCCACCTCAAAAATTGAGTAAGCTTAGAGTGGAAGTCCAAACCTTCAGACAGAAGGAAGGAGAATCCCTCTATGAAGCTTGGGAAAATACAAACAATTAATCAGAAAGTGTCCCTCTGATATGCTTTCTGAATGGAGCATCATAGGAATTTTCTATGATGGTCTCTCTGAACTATCCAAGATGTCTTTGGATAGCTCTGCTGGAGGATCTCTTCATCTGAAGAAGACGCCTACAGAAGCTCAAGAACTAATTGAAATGGTTGCAAATAACCAATTCATGTACACTTCTGAAAGGAATCCTGTGAACAATGGGAATAGTCAGAAGAAAGGAGTTCTTGAGATTGACACTCTGAATGCCATATTGGCTCAGAACAAGATATTGACTCAACAAGTCAATATGATTTCTCAAAGTCTGTCTGGAATGCAAAATGCACCAGGTAGTACTAAGGAAGCTTCATCTGAAGAAGAAGCTTATGATCCTGAGAACCCTTCAATGGAAGAGGTGAATTACATGGGAGAACCCTATGGAAACACCTATAATTCTTCATGGAGAAATCATCCAAACCTCTCATGGAAGGATCAACAGAGACCTCAACAAGGTTTCAACAATAATAATGGTGTAAGAAACAGGTTTAGCAATAGCAAGCCTTTTCCATCATCTTCTCAGCAACAGACAGAGAATTCTAAGCAGAGTAACTCTGACTTAGCAACCATGGTCTCTGATCTAATCAAAACCACTCAAAGTTTCATGACTGAAACAAGGTCCTCCATAAGAAACTTGGAGGCACAAGTGGGACAGCTGAGTAAGAAAATTACTGAACTCCCTCCTAGTACTCTTCCAAGCAATACAGAAGAAAATCCAAAAGGAGAGTGCAAAGCCATCAACATGGTCGAATTTGGAGAGGAGGAAGAGGCAGTGAACGCCACTAAGGAAGACCTCAATGGACGTCCACAGGCCTCCAATGAGTTCCCCAATGAGGAACCATGGGAATCTAAGGCTCAAAATGAGACCATAGAGATTCCATTGAACTTACTTCTGCCATTCATGAGCTCTGATGAGTATTCTTCCTCTGAAGAGGATGAGTATGTCACTGAAGAGCAAGTTGCTAAATACCTTGGAGCAATCATGAAGCTAAATGACAAGTTATTTGGTAATGAGACTTGGGAGGATGAACCCCCTTTGCTCACCAAAGAACTGGATGACTTGTCTAGGCAGAAACTGCCTCAAAAGAGACAGGATATTGGGAAGTTTTCAATACCTTGTACCATAGGCACCATGACCTTCAAGAAGGCCTTGTGTGACCTAGGATCAAGTGTAAACCTCATGCCTCTCTCTGTAATGGAGAAGCTAGGGATCTTTGAGGTGCAAGCTGCAAAAATCTCACTAGAGATGGCAGACAACTCACGAAAACAAGCTTATGGACTTGTAGAGGATGTTCTGGTAAAAGTTGAAGACCATTACATCCCTGTTGATTTCATAGTCCTAGAGACTAGGAAGTGCATGGATGAATCCATCATCCTTGGCAGACCCTTCCTAGCCACAGCAAAGACTGTGATTGATGTTGATAGAGGTAAATTGATCATTCAAGTGAATGGACAATCCTTTGTGTTTGAGGCTCAAGGATATCCCTCTGTCACCATGGAGAGGAAGCATGAAGAGCTTCTCTCAAAACAGAGCCAAACAGAGCCCCCACAGTCAAACTCTAAGTTTGGTGTTGGGAGGCCACAACCAACTTCTAAGTTTGGTGTTGAACCCCCACATTCAAACTCTAAGTTTGGTGTTGGGAGGTTCCAACATTGCTCTGAGCTTTTCTGAGGCTCCATGAGAGCCCTCTGTCAAGCTACTGACATTAAAGAAGCGCTTGTTAGGAGGCAACCCAATGTTATATTTTATCTGTTTTCTTTTGTTACTTTATGTTTTCTGCAGGTTGATGATCATGAGAAGTCACAAAATCAATGAAAAAAGCAAAAACAAAATGAAAAACAGGAAGAAAAACAGCACACCCTGGAGGAAGAACCTACTGGCGTTTAAACGCCAATAAGGCTAGCAGATGGGCGTTTAACGCCCAGTCTGGCACCATTCTAGGCGTTTAACGCCAGAAAGGGGGACCAGACTGGCGTTAAATGCCAGAAAAGGGCAAATACTTGGCGTTAAACGCCAGAAATGGGCACCAGCCCGGCGTTTAACGCCAGATTTGGCTCAAAACGCATTTTTGCATGACATTTGGTGCAGGGATGACTTTTCCTTGACACCTCAGGATCTGTGGACCCCACAGGATCCCCACCTACCCTACCACTCTCTCTCTTCTTCACCCATTCACCAATCACCTCAACACCTCTTCCCCAAAAACCCTTCACCTATCAAATCCCATCTTTCTCTTCACCACTCACATCTATCCTTCATAAAACCCCACCTACTTCACCCTTCAAATTCAAACCACCTTCCCTCCCAAACCCATCCATACATGACCGAACCATGAGCCTCCCCACTCCTATATAAACCCTTCTTCACTCCGTCATTTTCACACAACCTAAACACCACTTCTCCCCCTTTTTGGCCGAACACAAAGCCATTCCCTTCTTCCTCATTTCTTCTTCTTCTACTCTCTTCTTTCTTCTTTTGCTCGAGGACGAGCAAACCTTTTAAGTTTGGTGTGGTAAAAGCATTGCTTTTTGTTTTTCCATAACCATTTATGGCATCCAAGGCCGGAGAAACCCTAGAAAGAGGAAAGGTGATGAGCGGATAATTTGTACGCTTTTTGGCATTGTTTTTAGTATGTTTTTGGTATGATCTAGTTAGTTTTTAGTATATTTTTATTAGTTTTTAGTTAAAATTCACTTTTCTGGACTTTACTATGAGTTTGTGTGTTTTTCTGAGATTTCAGGTATTTTCTGGCTGAAATTGAGGGACCTGAGCAAAAATCTGATTCAGAGACCAAAAAGGACTGCAGATGCTGTTGGATTCTGACCTCCATGCACTCGAAGTGGATTTTCTGGAGCTACAGAAGCCCAATTGGCGCGCTCTCAACGGCATTGGAAAGTAGACATCCTGGGCTTTCTAGAAATATATGATAATCCATACTTTGCCCAATATTTGATGGCCCAAACTGGCGTACAAAGTCACCCTCAGAATTCCCAGCGTTAAACGCCGGAACTGGCACCAAAATGGGAGTTAAACGCCCAAACTGGCATAAAAGCTGGCGTTTAACTCCAAGAAGAGTCTCTACACGAAAATGCTTCAATGCTCAGCCCAAGAACACACCAAGTGGGCCCAGAAGTGGATTTTTATGTCATTTACTCATCTCTGTAAACCCTAGGCTACTAGTTTTCTATAAGTAGGACATTATACTATTGTATTTTCATCTTTGGATTATTTTAGATCCTTTGATCATCTTTGGACATCTAGTTCTTAGATCAGATCTTGGTTCTTCTGGTTCCATCTCTGGGACCGAAGCCAATGATCACTCTTGTTCTTATGTATTTTCAACGGTGGAGTTTCTACACACCATAGATTAAGGTGTGGAGCTCTGCTGTACCTCGAGTATTAATGCAATTACTATTGTTCTTCCATCCAATTCCGCTTGTTCTTGTTCTAAGATATCACTTGTTCTTCAACTTGATGAATGTGATGACCCGTGACACTCATCAACATTCTCACCTATGAACGTGTGACTGACAACCACCTCCGTTCTACCTTCGATTGGGTGAATATCTCTTGGATTCCTGATACACGATGCATGGTTGATCGCCTGACAACCGAGTGCTCGCCTGACAAACGAGCCAGCCATTCCGTGAGATCAGAGTCTTCGTGGTATAGGCTAGAACTGATGGCGGCATTCAAGAGAATCTGGAAGGTCTAACCTTGTCTGTGGTATTCTGAGTAGGATTCAATGATTGAATGACTGTGACGTGCTTCAAACTCCTGAGGGCGGGGTGTTAGTGACAGACGCAAAAGAATCACTGGATTCTATTCCGGCCTGATCGAGAACCGACAGATGGATAGCCGTGCTGTGACAGGGTGCGTTGAACATTTCCACTGAGAGGATGGGAGGTAGCCACTGACAACGGTGAAACCCTTGCTTAAGCTTGCCATGGAAAGGAGTAAGAAGGATTGGATGAAGACAGTAGGAAAGCAGAGAGACGGAAGGGAAGGCATCTTCATACGCTTATCTGAAGTTCCTACCAATGAATTACATAAGTATCTCTATCTTTATCTTTATGTTTTATGCGTTTATCACCATACCCATTTGAGTTTGCCTGACTGAGATTTACAAGGTGACCATAGCTTGCTTCATACCAACAATCTCTGTGGGATCGACCCTTACTCGCGTAAGGTTTATTACTTGGACGACCCAGTACACTTGCTGGTTAGTTGTGCGAAGTTGTGTTTATGCCATGGTAGTGAACACCAAGTTTTTGGCATCATTACCGGGGATTATTTGAGTTGTGAAAAGTATTGATCACAATTTCGTGCACCAGGTTTTTGGCGCCGTTGCCGGGGATTGTTCGAGTATGGACAACTGACGGTTCATCTTGTTGCTTAGATTAGGTATTTTTTTTCTTCAGAATTCTTGAAGATGAATTCTAGTGTTTCATGATGATTTGTTGAAGTCTGGCTGGCTGTGAAGCCATGTCTAATTTCATTGGACCGAGGTTTCAACTTATCATCACAAGAGCTTGTTGATCTTGCTGTTGGAGCAGTGATCTGCTAAGGCTTGGCTGGCCATTGGCCATGTCTAGTGTTTTGGACCGAAGCTTTCTTTGAAAGCTTGGCTGGCTGCGAAGCCATGTCTAATTCCTGGACCGGAGTCTTAGGCTAAACATTGCATGATTCCTGGAATTCTCATTAAGAATTTTGATACCTTTTTCCACTTAATTTTCGAAAAACACAAAAAAATTACAAAATCATAAAATCCAAAAATATTTCTTGTTTGAGTCTAGTGTCTCATTTTAAGTTTGGTGTCAATTACATGCATCCATTCATGTGTCTTAAGGATCTTCAAGTTGTTCTTGATGATTTCTTATTCTGATCTTTGAATTCTCTTGGTTTGAGTGTTTATGTGTCTCATATGCATTTTCATTAGTGTCAGTAGTATACAAACTGCTAAGTTTGGTGTCTTGCATGCATTGTTATTTGATTTTAGTTGTATTTTGATTATTCCTTATTATGAAAAATCCAAAAATATTTTTAATTTGTGTCTTTTCAAGTCAATAATACAGAGAATTGAAGATTCAGAACATACAGCAGAGGAATTGCACAGAAAAAGCTGGGCGTTCAAAACGCCCAGTGAAGAAGGACAGACTGGCGTTTAAACGCCAGCCAGGGTACCTGGTTGGGCGTTTAACGCCCAAAAAGGTATAGTTTTGGGCGTTAAACGCCAGAATGTGCACCATTCTGGGCGTTTAACGCCAGGATGGCACAAGAGGGAAGATTCTGTTTTCAATGCAATTTTTTTCAAGTTTTCAAAGTTTTTCAAAATCAAATCTTTTTCAAATCATATCTTTTCAATCACATGCTTTCAAAATCAATTTCTCTCCTTTTTCAAAGACACTTGCTATCAATTAATGATTTGATTCAACATATCAAGTATGTTGCCTTTTCTGTTGAGAAAGGTTTAATGTTTGGATCATATCTTTTCTTGATAGCCAAGTCATTTTTTTTTAAAATCAAATCTTTTTAAAATGTTTTTCAAATCATATCTTCTCAATCACATCTTTTTAAAAAAACCAATCATATCTTCTTAACCACATCTTTTTCAAAATAGTTTTCAATCAAATCTTTTTAATTTCTAATTTCAAAATCTTTTTCAAAAATCACTTGATCTCTTTCCCACTCTTGGTTTTCGAAAATTAATTAGTGCTTTTCAAAATGTTTTCAAAATTTCTTACTTAATTTTCGAAAACCACTTCCCTTCTTCTCACATCCTTCTATTTATGGACTAACACTATTCCTTAATGCAAAATCTGAACTTCATCTTTCTTGATAAGTTCGAATTTTCTACTTCTGCCTTCCATTTTCTTTGCCTCTGACACCTCAAGGAATCTCTATACTGTGACATAGAGGATTCCATATTTTCTTGTTCTCTTCTCTTTCATATGAGCAGGAGCAGAGACAAAGGCATTCTTGTTGAGGCTGATCCTGAACCTGAAAGGACCTTGAAGCGAAAGCTAAGAGAAGCTAAGGCACAATTCTCTGTAGAGGACCTAACCGAATTCTTCAAAGAAGAAGAACACATGGCAGCCGAAAACAACAACAATGCCAACAATGCAAGGAAGGTGCTGGGTGACTTTACTGCACCTACTCCCGACTTCTATGGGAGAAGCATCTCTATCCCTGCCATTGGAGCAAACAACTTTGAGCTTAAGCCTCAATTAGTTTCTCTAATGCAACAGAATTACAAGTTCCATGGACTTCCATTGGAAGATCCGCATCAGTTCTTAGCTGAGTTCTTGCAAATCTGTGACACTGTCAAGACTAATGGGGTTGACCCTGAGGTCTATAGGCTTATGCTATTCCCTTTTGCTGTAAGAGACAGAGCTAGAACATGGTTGGACTCTCAACCTAAAGAAAGCCTGGACTCTTGGGAAAAGCTAGTCAATGCCTTCTTGGCAAAGTTCTTTCCACCTCAAAAATTGAGTAAGCTTAGAGTGGAAGTCCAAACCTTCAGACAGAAGGAAGGAGAATCCCTCTATGAAGCTTGGGAAAGATACAAACAATTAATCAGAAAATGTCCTTCTGATATGCTTTCTGAATGGAGCATCATAGGTATTTTCTATGATGGTCTCTCTGAACTATCCAAAATGTCTTTGGATAGCTCTGCTGGAGGCTCTCTTCATCTGAAGAAGACGCCTACAGAAGCTCAAGAGCTGATTGAAATGGTTGCAAATAACCAATTCATGTACACTTCTGAAAGGAATCCTGTGAACAATGGGACTAGTCAGAAGAAAGGAGTTCTTGAGATTGACACTCTGAATGCCATATTGGCTCAGAACAAAATATTGACTCAACAAGTCAATATGATTTCTCAAAGTCTGTCTGGAATGCAAAATGCACCAAGCAGTACTAAGGAAGCTTCATCTGAGGAAGAAGCTTATGATCCTGAGAACCCTTCAATGGAAGAGGTGAATTACATGGGAGAACCCTATGGAAACACCTATAATCCTTTATGGAGAAATCATCCAAATTTTTCATGGAAGGATCAACAGAGACCTCAACAAGGTTTCAACAATAATAATGGTGGAAGAAACAGGTTTAGCAATAGCAAACCTTTTCCATCATCTCCTCAGCAACAGACAGAGAGTTCTAAGCAGAATAACTCTGACTTAGCAACCATGGTCTCTGATCTGATATCAAAACCACTCAAAGTTTCATGACTGAAACAAGGTCCTCCATTAGAAACTTGGAGGCACAAGTGGGTCAGCTGAGCAAGAGAATTACTGAACTCCCTCCTAGTACTCTCCCAAGCAATATAGAAGAAAATCCAAAAGGAGAGTGCAAAGCCATCAATATGGCCGAATTTGGAGAGGAGAGAGAGGCAGTGAACGCCACTGATGAAGACCTCAATGGACGTCCACTAGCCTCCAATGGGTTCCCCAATGAGGAACCATGGGAATCTGAGGCTCAAAATGAGACCATAGAGATTCCATTGGACTTACTTCTGCCATTCATGAGCTCTGATGAGTATTCTTCCTCTGAAGAGGATGAGTATGTCACTGAAGAGCAAGTTGCCAAATACCTTGGAGCAATCATGAAGCTGAATGACAAGTTATTTGGAAATGAGACTTGGGAGGATGAACCCCCTTTGCTCACCAAAGAACTGGATGACTTGTCTAGGCAGAAATTACCTCAAAAGAGACAAGATCCTGGGAAGTTTTCAATACCTTGTACCATAGGCACCATGACATTCAAGAAGGCCTTGTGTGACTTAGGGTCAAGTGTAAACCTCATGCCTCTCTCTGTAATGGAGAAGCTAGGGATCTTTGAGGTGCAAGCTGCAAAAATCTCACTAGAGATGGCAGACAATTCAAGAAAACAAGCCTATGGACTTGTAGAGGATGTTCTGGTAAAGGTTGAAGACCATTACATCCCTACTGATTTCATAGTCCTAGAGACTGGGAAGTGCATGGATGAATCCCTCATCCTTGGCAGACCCTTCCTAGCCACAGCAAAGGCTGTGATTGATGTTGATAGAGAAGAGTTGATCATTCAAGTGAATGAAGAATCCTTGGTGTTTAAGGCTCAGGGATATCCCTCTGTCATCATGGAGAGGAAGCATGAAGAGCTTCCCTCAAAACAGAGCCAAACAGAGCCCCCACAGTCAAACTCTAAGTTTGGTGTTGGGAGGCCACAACCAACTTATAAGTTTGGTGTTGAACCCCCACATTCAAACTCTAAGTTTGGTGTTGGGAGGTTCCAACATAGCTCTGAGCATTTCTGAGGCTCCATGAGAGTCCTCTGTCAAGCTAATGACATTAAAGAAGCGCTTGTTGGGAGGCAACCCAATGTTTTATAATTAACTATTTTCTTTTGTTATTTTATGTTTTTTGTAGGTTGATGATCATGAGAAGTCACAAAATCAATTAAAAGAGCAAAAACAGAATGAAAAACAGGAAGAAAAACAGCACACCCTGGAGGACGCACCTACTGGCGTTTAAACGCCAGTAAGGTTAGCAGATGGGTGTTTAACGCCCAGTCTGGCACCATTCTGGGCGTTTAACGCCAGAAAGGGGCACCAGACTGGCGTTAAACGCCAGAAAAGGGCAAGAAGCTGGCGTTAAACGCCAGAAATGGGCACCAGCCCGGCGTTTAACGCCAGAAATGGCTAAAAACGCAATTTTGCTTGCCATTTGGTGCAGGGATGACTTTTCCTTGACACCTCAGGATCTGTGGACCCCACAGGATCCCCACCTACCCCACCACTCTCTCTCTTCTTCCCCCATTCACCAATCACCTCAACACCTCTTCCCCAAACACCCTTCACCTATCAAATCCCATCTTTCTCTTCACCACTCACATCCATCCTTCATAAAACCCCACCTACCCCACCATTCAAATTCAAACCACTTTCCCACCCAAACCCACCCTCACTTGGCCGAACATCACCCTTCCCCTCTCCTATATAAACCCATCCTCCCTCCTTCATTTTCACACAACCTAAACACCACTTCTTCCCCTTTTTGGCCGAACCACAAAGCCATTCCCTTCTTCCTCATTTCTTCTTCTTCTACTCTATTCTTTCTTCTTTTGCTCGAGGACGAGCAAACCTTTTAAGTTTGGTGTGGTAAAAGCATTGCTTTTTGTTTTTCCATAACCATTTATGGCATCCAAGGCCGGAGAAACCTCTAGAAAGAGGAAAGGGAAGGCAAAAGCTTCCACCTCCGAGTCATGGGAGATGGAAAGATTCATCTCAAGGGTGCATCAAGACCACTTCTATGAAGTTGTGGCCTTGAAGAAGGTGATCCCCGAGGTCCCTTTTTCACTCAAAAAGAGTGAATATCCGGAGATCTGACATGAGATCCGAAGAAGAGGTTGGGAAGTTCTTACCAACCCCATTCAACAAGTCAGAATCTTGATGGTTCAAGAGTTCTATGCCAATGCATGGATCACCAAGAACCATGACCAAAGTATGAACCCGGATCCAAAGAATTGGCTTACTATGGTTCGGGGGAAATACTTGGATTTTAGTCCGGAAAGTGTAAGGTTGGCATCCAATTTGCCCATGATGCAAGGAGATGAACATCCTTACACTAGAAGGGTCAAGTTTGATCAAAGGTTGGACCAAGTCCTCACAGTCATATGTGAAGAGGGCGCCCAATGGAAGAGAGATTCAAGAGGGAAGCCGGTTCAATTGAGAAGGCATGACCTCAAGCCCGTGGCTAGAGGATGGTTGGAGTTTATTCAACGCTCAATCATTCCCACTAGCAACCGGTCCGAAGTTACTATAGACCGGGCTATCATGATTCATAGCATCATGATTGGAAAAGAAATAGAAGTTCATGAGGTTATAGCTCAAGAACTCTATAAGGTGGCGGACAAGTCCTCTACCTTGGCGAGGTTAGCCTTTCCTCATCTCATTTGTCACCTCTGTTATTCAGTTGGAGTTGACATAGAGGGAGACATCCCTATTGATGAGGACAAGCCCATCACTAAGAAGAGGATGGAGCACACAAGAGACCCCACTCATCATGAGATCCCTGAGATTCCTCAAGGGATGCACTTTCCTCCACAAAACTATTGGGAGCAACTAAACACCTCCCTAGGAGAATTGAGTTCCAACATGGGACAACTAAGGGTGGAGCATCAAGAACACTCCATCATCCTCCATGAAATTAGAGAAGATCAAAGAATCATGAGAGAGGAGCAACAAAGACAAGGAAGAGACATTGAGGAGCTCAAGCACTCCATAGGACCTTCAAGAGGAAGAAAGAGCCGCCATCACTAAGGTGGACCCGTTCCTTAATTTCCTTGTTCTTTATTTTCCTGTTTTTTTGAATTTTAGTGCTTATGTTTATCTATGCTTGTGTCTTGTGATCATTAGTGTCTTAGTGTCTATGCCTTAAAGTTATGAATGTCCTATGAATCCATCACCTTTCTTAAATAAAAATAAAAAAAATTTTGTTCTTAATTGAAAAAGAGAAGAATTGCATGAATTTTGAATTTTATAACAGTTTAATTATTTTGATGTGGTGGCAATATTTTTGTCTTCTGAATGTATGCTTAAACAGTGCATACATCTTTTGAATTTGTGGTTCATGAATGTTGGCTCTTGAAAGAATGATGAAAAAGGAGACATGTTACTGAGGATCTGAAAAATCATTAAAATGATTCTTGAAGCAAGAAAAAACAATGAAAAAAAAAGAGAAAATTTCGAAAAAAAAAGAGAAAGAAAAAGAAAAAAAAAAGAGAGAAGAAAGAAAGAAATAAAGTTGTGATCCAAGGCAAAAAGAGTGTGCTTAAGAACCCTGGACACCTCTAATTGGGGACTCTAGCAAAGCTGAGTCACAATCTGTAAAGGTTCACCCAAATATGTGTCTGTGGCATGTATGTATCCGGTGGTAATACTGGAAGACAGAGTGCTTTGGGCCACAGCCAAGACTCAATAAGTAGCTATGCTCAAGAATCATCATACTTTACTAGGAGAATCAATAACACTATCTGGATTCTAAGTTCCTAAAGAAGCCAATCATTCTGAATTTCAAAGGATAGAGTGAGATGCCAAAACTATTCAGAGGCAAAAAGCTAAAAGCCCCGCTCATCTAATTAATACTGATCTTCATAGATGTTTTTGGAATTCATTGCATATTCTCTTCTTTTTATCTTATTTGATTTTCAGTTGCTTGAGGACAAGCAACAGTTTAAGTTTGGTGTTGTGATGAGCGGATAATTTGTACGCTTTTTGGCATTGTTTTTAGTATGTTTTTGGTATGATCTAGTTAGTTTTTAGTATATTTTTATTAGTTTTTAGTTAAAATTCACTTTTCTGGACTTTACTATGAGTTTGTGTGTTTTTCTGTGATTTCATGTATTTTCTGGCTGAAATTGAGGGACCTGAGCAAAAATCTGATTCAGAGACCAAAAAGGACTGCAGATGCTGTTGGATTCTGACCTCCCTGCACTCGAAGTGGATTTTCTGGAGCTACAGAAGCACAATTGGCGCGCTCTCAACGGCATTGGAAAGTAGACATCCTGGGCTTTCCAGAAATATATGATAGTCCATACTTTGCTCAAGATTTGATGGCCCAAACCGGCGTACAAAGGTACCCTCAGAATTCCCAGCGTTAAACGCCGGAACTGGCACCAAAATGGGAGTTAAACGCCCAAACTGGCATAAAAGATGGCGTTTAACTCCAAGAAGAGTCTCTACACGAAAATGCTTCAATGCTCAGCCCAAGCACACACCAAGTGGGCCCAGAAGTGGATTTTTATGTCATTTACTCATCTCTGTAAACCCTAGGCTACTAGTTTTCTATAAGTAGGACATTATACTATTGTATTTTCATCTTTGGATTATTTTAGATCCTTTGATCATCTTTGGACATCTAGTTCTTAGATCAGATCTTGGTTCTTCTGGTTCCCTCTCTGGGACCGAAGCCAATGATCACTCTTGTTCTTACGTATTTTCAACGGTGGAGTTTCTACACACCATAGATTAAGGTGTGGAGCTCTGCTGTACCTCGAGTATTAATGCAATTACTATTGTTCTTCCATTCAATTCCGCTTGTTCTTGTTCTAAGATATCACTTGTTCTTCAACTTGATGAATGTGATGACCCGTGACACTCATCATCATTCTCACCTATGAACGTGTGACTGACAACCACCTCCGTTCTACCTTCGATTGGGTGAATATCTCTTGGATTCCTGATACACGATGCATGGTTGATCGCCTGACAAACGAGCCAGCCATTCCGTGAGATCAGAGTCTTCGTGGTATAGGCTAGAACTGATGGCGGCATTCAAGAGAATCCGGAAGGTCTAACCTTGTCTGTGGTATTCTGAGTAGGATTCAATGATTGAATGACTGTGACGTGCTTCAAACTCCTGAGGGCGGGGCGTTAGTGACAGACGCAAAAGAATCACTGGATTCTATTCCGGCCTGATCAAGAACCGACAGATGGATAGCCGTGCCGTGACAGGGTGCGTTGAACATTTCCACTGAGAGGATGGGAGGTAGCCACTGACAACGGTGAAACCCTTGCTTAAGCTTGCCATGGAAAGGAGTAAGAAGGATTGGATGAAGACAGTAGGAAAGCAGAGAGACGGAAGGGAAGGCATCTTCATACGCTTATCTGAAGTTCCTACCAATGAATTACATAAGTATCTCTATCTTTATCTTTATGTTTTATGCGTTTATCACCATGCCCATTTGAGTTTGCCTGACTGAGATTTACAAGGTGACCATAGCTTGCTTCATACCAACAATCTCTGTGGGATCGACCCTTACTCGCGTAAGGTTTATTACTTGGATGACCCAGTACACTTGCTGGTTAGTTGTGTGAAGTTGTGTTTATGCCATGGTTGTGAACACCAAGTTTTTGGCATCATTACCGGGGATTATTTGAGTTGTGAAAAGTATTGATCACAATTTCGTGCACCAAAAGGGAAGGCAAAAGCTTCTACCTTCGAGTCATGGGAGATGGAGAGATTCATCTCAAGGGTGCATCAAGACCACTTCTATGAAGTTGTGGCCTTGAAGAAGGTGATCCCCGAGGTCCCTTTTTCACTCAAAAAGAGTGAATATCTGGAGATCCGACATGAGATCCGAAGAAGAGGTTGGGAAGTTCTTACCAACCCCATTCAACAAGTCGGAATCTTAATGGTTCAAGAGTTCTATGCCAATGCATGGATCACCAAGAACCATGATCAAAGTGTGAACCCGGATCCAAAGAATTGGCTTACTATGGTTCGGGGGAAATACTTGGATTTTAGTCCGGAAAATGTAAGGTTGGCATTCAACTTGCCCATGATGCAAGGAGATGAACATCCTTACACTAGAAGGGTCAACTTTGATCAAAGGTTGGACCAAGTCCTCATAGACATCTGTGAAGAGGGCGCCCAATGGAAGAGAGATTCAAGAGGAAAGCCGGTTCAATTGAGAAGGCACGACCTCAAGCCCGTGGCTAGAGGATGGTTGGAGTTTATCCAACGCTCAATCATTCCCACTAGCAACCGGTCCGAAGTTACTATAGACCGGGCTATCATGATTCATAGCATCATGATTGGAGAAGAAATAAAAGTTCATGAGGTTATAGCTCAAGAACTTTATAAGGTGGCGGACAAGTCCTCTACCTTGGCAAGGTTAGCCTTTCCTCATCTCATTTGTCACCTCTGTTATTCAGTTGGAGTTGACATAGAGGGAGACATCCCCATTGATGAGGACAAGCCCATCACTAAGAAGAGGATGGAGCAAACAAGAGACCCCTCTCATCATCAAATCCCTGAGATGCCTCAAGGGATGCACTTTCCTCCACAAAACTATTGGGAGCAACTAAACACCTCCCTAGGAGAATTGAGTTCCAACATGGGACAACTAAGGGTGGAGCACCAAGAACACTCCGTCCTCCTCCATGAAATTAGAGAAGATCAAAGAATCATGAGAGAGGAGCAACAAAGACAAGGAAGAGATATTGAGGAGCTCAAGCACTCCATAGGATCTTCAAGAAGAAGAACAAGCCACCATCACTAAGGTGGACCCGTTCTTTAATTTCCTTGTTCTTTATTTTCTGTTTTTCGAATTTTAGTGCTTATGTTTATCTATGTTTGTGTCTTGTGATCATTAGTGTCTTAGTGTCTATGCCTTAAAGTTATGAATGTCCTATGAATCCATCACCTCTCTTAAATGAAAAATGTTCTTAATTGAAAAATAGAAGAATTGCATGAATTTTAAATTTTATAACAGTTTAATTATTTTGATGTGGTGGCAATACTTTTGTTTTCTGAATGTATGCTTAAACAGTGCATATGTCTTTTGAATTTGTGGTTCATGAATGTTGGCTCTTGAAAGAATGATGAAAAAGGAGACATGTTACTGAGGATCTGAAAAATCATAAAAATGATTTTTGAAGCAAGAAAAAAGCAGTGAATACAAAAAAAAAATTTGAAAAAAAAAAGAGAAAAAGAAAGAAAAAGAAAGAGAAATAGAAAGAAATAAAGTTGTGATCCAAGGCAAAAAGAGTGTGCTTAAGAACCTTGGACACCTGTAATTGGGGACTCTAGCAAAGCTGAGTCACAATCTGAAAAGGTTCACCCAATTATGTGTCTGTGGCATGTATGTATCCGGTGGTAATACTGGAAGACAGAGTGCTTTGGGCCACGGCCAAGTCTCAATAAGTAGTTGTATTCAAGAATCATCATACTTAACTAGGAGAATCAATGACACTATCTGGATTCTGAGTTCCTAAAGAAGCCAATCATTATGAATTTCAAAAGGATAGAGTGAGATGCCAAAACTATTCAGAGGCAAAAAGCTAAAAGCCCCGCTCATCTAATTAATACTGATCTTCATAGATGTTTTTGGAATTCCTTGCATATTCTCTTCTTTTTATCTTATTTGATTTTCAGTTGCTTGAGGACAAGCAACAATTTAAGTTTGGTGTTGTGATGAGCGGATAATTTGTATGCTTTTTGGCATTGTTTTTAGTATGTTTTTAGTATGATCTAGTTAGTTTTTAGTATATTTTTATTAGTTTTTAGTTAAAATTCACTTTTCTGGACTTTACTATGAGTTTGTGTGTTTTTCTGTGATTTCAGGTATTTTCTGGCTGAAATTGAGGGATCTGAGCAAAAATCTGATTCAGAGACTGAAAAGGACTGCAGATGCTGTTGGATTCTGACCTCCCTGCACTCGAAGTGGATTTTCTGGAGCAACAGAAGCCCAATTGGTGCGCTCTCAACGGCGTTGGAAAGTAGACATCCTGGGCTTTCCAGCAATATATGATAGTCCATACTTTGCCCAAGATTTGATGGCCCAAACCGTTGTTCAAAGTCACCCATAGAATTTCCAGCGTTAAACGCCGAAACTGGCACCAAAGTGGGAGTTAAACGCCCAAACTGGCACCAAAGTTGGCGTTTAACTCCAAGAAGAGTCTCTACACGAAAATGCTTCAATGCTCAGCCCAAGCACACACCAAGTGGGCCCGGAAGTGGATTTTTATGTCATTTACTCATCTTTGTAAACCCTAGACTACTAGTTCTCTATATATAGGACCTTTTACTATTGTATTTTCATCTTTGGACATCTAGTTCCTAGATCATATCTGGGTAGTTATCTTTGTTCTGATGCTATCTTAGATCATTGGGAGGCTGGCCATTCGGCCATGCCTAGACCTTGTTCTTATGTATTTTCAACGGTGGAGTTTCTACACACCATAGATTAAGGTGTGGAGCTCTGCTGTACCTCGAGTATTAATGCAATTACTATTGTTCTTCTATTCAATTCCGCTTGTTCTTGTTCTAAGATACCACTTGTTCTTCAATTTGATGAATGTGATGATCCGTGACACTCATCATCATTCTCACCTATGAACGTGTGCCTGACAACCACCTCCGTTCTACCCTAGATTGGGTGGATATCTCTTGGATTCCTGATACACGATGCATGGTTGATCGCCTGACAACCGAGCGCTCGCCTGACAACCGAGCCAGCCATTCCATGAGATCAGAGTCTTCGTGGTATAGGCTAGAACTGATGGCGGCATTCAAGAGAATTCGGAAGGTCTAACCTTGTCTGTGGTATTCTGAGTAGGATTCAATGATTGAATGACTGTGACGAGCTTCAAACTCCTGAGGGCAGGGCGTTAGTGACAGACGCAAAAGAATCACTGGATTCTATTCCGGCCTGATTGAGAACTGACAGATGGATAGCCGTGCCGTGACAGGGTGCGTTGAACATTTCCACTGAGAGGATGGGAGGTAGCCACTGACAACGGTGAAACCCTTGCATAAGCTTGCCATGGAAAGGAGTAAGAAGGATTGGATGAAGAAAGTAGGAAAGTAGAGAGAGACGGAAGGGACCAAGCATCTTCATACGCTTATCTGAAATTCCCACCAATGAATTACATAAGTATCTCTATCTTTATCTTTATGTTTTATTCGTATATCACCCATATCCATTTGAGTTTGCCTGACTAAGATTTACTAGATGACCATAGCTTGCTTCATACCAACAATCTCTGTGGGATCGACCCTTACTCGCATAAGATTTATTACTTGGACGACCCAGTACACTTGCTGGTTAGTTGTGCGAAGTTGTAGTGATCACAATTTCGCCCACCAGAGAGGCTTAGAAAGACCTACAAAGGGAGATAACGCGACGCCGGGAATTGGAGGACAAACTCCTAAAACTCGAAGCCGATCTCAAAGCCAAAGCTAATCGATCCTCTCATGAGGATAGCTCCTGCAAGGACCAAGATCCATTCACCAAAGAGATCATGAAAGCTAAAGGTCCCAAAGGACTTCAAAGCTCCATACATGACCCCGTACGACGGTACATCAGATCCAAGCCATCATCTTAGCAATTTCAGAAGCAGGATGTATTTCACGGAGGCCTCAGATGCGTTATTCTCCATCCAGAAGGACAGAACCAAACACGCACCGAGCCTATTAGGGATCAAGCAAGGAGATCGAGAGAGCCTTCGCAACAACATGGAAAGATTCAACTAAACATGTATCGGCATACAAAGTCTGCCAACAGAAGTAGCTATCAGGGGCCTCATCAATGGTCTACGAGAAGGACCTTTTCGCCACTCAATATCCAATAAGCACCCAAACATCTCTAAACGAGGTACAAGAACGAGCAGAAAAGTACATCAACATGGAGGAAAACTCTCGACTAGGAGAGATCTCAAAAACCGAACATTCCTACTCCTCTCGGGATAAGGATAAAGAGTCCAAGAAAAAAGAAGATCAACATGGAGAGAAGCCTAGAAAATACCACAATTACACCCCCTTCGGGTGTCTATTGTGGATGTCTACCGAGAAATATGCAACATTGAGAAGATTCCATCAACTCGCCCAATCAAAAACAAAAGAGGTCGGACACATTGAAAGTCCACCTCACACCAAAGAGGTCGGACGAGTTGAAGGTCCACCTCACACCAAAGAGGTCGGACAAAGTTGAAGGTCCACCTCACACCAAAGAGGTCAGACAAAGTTGAAGGTCCACCTCACACCAAAGTGGTCGGACAAGTTGAAGGTCCACCTCACACCAAAGAGGTCGGACGAGTTAAAGGTCCACCTCACACCAAAGAGGTCGGACGCGTTGAAGGTCCACCTCACAACAAAGAGGTCGGACGAGTTGAAGGTCCACTTCACACCAAAGAGGTCGGACAAAGTTGAAGGTCCATCTCACACCAAAGTGGTCGGACAAGTTGAAGGTCAACGTCACACCAAATAGGTCGGACAAGTCGAACGTCTCACACCAAAGAGGTCGAACAAGTTGAACGTCCACCTCACACCCCTGAGAGACATGTTCATGGAGGATTCACAGGAGGAAGGATCTCTAAATCATCTCGCAAAGTACACCTCAAAGAGGTATATTAAGGAAGGGAGAGAGGTTTGAATAAGACTACGGGGTGCAAACAAGCCTTCCGAGATTTTTAAAATTCTTGGGGCAACCACCCATTCTTACCCAACCAAGGGAAAGTGAAAAGCTCATATTATACCTCGTAGTGGGAAGTCTGGCAATAGCCTCATCACTAGTTAATGAAGACAAAAGTGGGCAACAACCCGTTTACTTCATCATCAAGGCTCTACAAGGGGCCGAACTAAACTATCAAGAGATAGAGCAGTTCGCCTACGCCCTCATACTCACCTCTCGATGACTCCACCCATACTTTCAAGCTCACACTATCAGAGTTCGGACCAACCAGCCCATAGAAGGCATCCTACAGAAAATAGACTTAGCAGGAAGAATTCTACACTGGGCAGTCAAGTTATCCGAAATCGATCTTCAACATAAAGCTCAGACAGCCATCAAATCACAGTATCTGGCTGACTTTATGACAGAGTACACTGACACCCCGGGAAATCCTACAATATGGAAACTCTACATGGACGACTCTTCAAACAAAACCGGGAGTGGTGCAGGCGTAATTATATAAAGCGATCAGGGAAGCCAAATCAAGTTAAATGACAAAGCTGAATACAAAGCACTACTCGCTGGTTTAAGGCTAGCTAAGAAGGTAGGAGCTTACCATGTCTAGTGATTCACAAGTAGTCACCTCACAAATAGAAGGGAGCAACCAAGCTGAGGATCCCACCATGAAAAAATACCTCGGGTAATTCGGGGGACCCTGGACAAAACTAGAGAACAGCTCAGACAATTCGGGGGACCCTGGACAAAAATAGAAAATAGCTTGGACATTTCGGGGAATATGAAGTCCGACACATACCTCGGGAGCAAAATGCCCGAGCTGATGCACTTTCAAAATCAAGCCAGTACCAACAACTCGGACAATTCAGGAAATATGAAGTCCAACACATACCTCGAGAGCAGAATGCCCGAGCTGATGTACTTTCAAAATTAGCCAACACCAAACCGGGGGGCAATAATAGAAGCCTCATCCATGCTACATTACAAGACTACAACAAGGAAGGAAAACAAACCCTCTCCTCAGAGTCTGGCGACACCAGCTCATAATTCTTCTCCTCATCCCTATCCCTACCAATTCTACGGAACCTCCTAAGTCACACACAGTACTCAGGGTCAGCCACAGTAACACGCATTAAAACTATGGAATCCAGTCAATCAGGCATGCCGTCCGGGATCTTAGTGGACATCTCAGCAATATTTTTTCAAGAAGACATAGGTCAACCATGGGGTTATTACCAAACAACTCAGACAAATAAGGAAACAACTCGGACAATAACAGCAAAACATCAGATGTCAGATACAACAGTAAAAGAGAAACTCCAGGACTCACACGAAAGTCCAGGGGCACCCTTTGGAGGCAACAACGGGCAAGAACACAGAGAAGAGAAGCCGACAATCTATACCCAAACAGTCCGAACACCTCTCAGACAAAAGGTCAAAACAAAAGCTAGAACTTTTATACAAAAGGAGTCAGGCAACGATGAAAAGAAACAGGAACAACAACAAAACCCTAAAAGCCCACATTCTTCTCAAAGGCGAATGACAAAGGAAAAGTGATAACAAACGATCAAAGACGCAAGCTTTTTGCAGAATGAACCAAAGTTCTTCAGAGCAAAAGCCCAACTACCAAGTCAAAGCTTTACATCAAAAACATAGCCCCACCAAAAAAGCTCCAACAAGTCCTATGGGTATATCGGACAACTCCACACTCCACCACAAAGGAATCACCTTTCCGATTAGCTTACAAAATGGAGGCAATGATCCCAGTGGAGGTCGAAGAAGGATCGCCCAGACTGATCCACAACAGTGAAGAGGCCAACTCCCAACTTCAAAAGGAAGAACTCGACCTACTTCCAGAAATCTGAGAAAGAGCTTGGACCAAGGAAGAGGTGTTAAAACGTCAAATAGACTCAAGATACAATCGGAAGGTAACCTAGCAATGACGATCTCATCCTAATCTGAAATGACATCAGAATAGGTCGGTCAGGAGAAGAGAAGCTAGCAGCCAACTGGAAAGGATCATACCAAGTTGTTCAGAAGAACTGGGGAAAGGTTACTACAAAGTGTCCAACCTCGAGGGGCAAGAGCTACCAAGGTCATGGCATGCCTGCAAAGGGTGCCAGGTTGAGATCTAAAAAGATTGCCCGACCTAGAAAGGTAAGTACTAACATGTACACACTCTTATCTTCATTTTATTAAAAAATTGCAGATTCCCTAAAAAGTTTCCTACCAAGACGCCCGACTACGGCAGGTCGGCAAGGTGAACACCAGATTCACCGCCCGATCACGACAAAGTCGGCAAGATGAAAACCAAATTCATCGTCCGATTACAAAGCGACAAGTCGGCAAGGTGAAAGCCAACTTCACCGCCCGACCACGATGAAAACCGAATTCATCGTTTGATTTTGACAAAGGTCGACAAAGTGAAAACTAAAATTCACTGCTCTACATACTCCCAAGACGCATTAATCTGAAGCATTCATCATCCGATTATAAAGCAACAGATCGACAGAAAGTGAAAGAACAGATTCACTGTACGATCCCGATAGGAATGATCGTCCGACAAAGGTGAAAACGCAATTCACCTAAAGGACGATCAAACCGGGACAGAAACCACCATCTACGAATCAGCAAAGATGAACACAGAATAATGCAAGAAGTTATCGAAAGTGATCCCAAAAAGAACCTGACGAGGTCTTATGGATTGCTATATAATAACTTAAAAAGACTGGCCGACACTAAAAAGTCAGACCAAGTCAACCCAAGTTATCAGCAAATCCCTGGAAAGAGGTCTAGCCAACCCTATTAAAGAGAAATTGCTATAACTTAGAAAAGATCGACCTAACGAAGTCGGTCTCCTACAAGACAAGTTATAAAAGTAATCCCTGAAAGAGACCTAACAAAGGTCCAAGAAAGAGGATTACAAAAATAACTTAGAAGAGATCATCCTAACGAAGTCGGTCTCCTACAAGACAAGTTATAAAAGTAATCCCTGAAAGAGACCTAACAAAGGTCCAAGAAAGAGGATTACAAAAATAACTTAGAAGAGATCGACCTAACGAAGTTGGTCTCCTACAAAACAAGTTATAAAAGTAATCCCTGAAAGAGACCTAACAAAGGTCCAAGAAAGAGGATTAAAAAAATAACTTAGAAGAGATCGACCTAACGAAGTCGGTCTCCTACAAGACAGGTTATAAAAGTAATCCATGAAAGAGACCTAACAAAGGTTCAAGAAAGAGGATTACAAAAATAACTTAGAAGAGATCGACCTAACGAAGTCGGTCTCCTACAAGACAAGTTATAAAAGTAATCCCTGAAAGAGACCTAACAAAGGTCCAAGAAAGAGGCACTACAAGAAAAATACCCATTCAGGTACACTTGAAAAGTGTAGCCAAAAGTGAAAAGAAATGATGCCTTAGGCTACGGCTACGCTTTTTGGGGTGATTCCTATTCGGCCATTGCCTATTCTCAAAGGCTACGCTTTTTTGCACCAAGGGCTACGCTTTTGGCGTTTAGGAATAGGCTATGCTTTTCAAGTGATGCTGTCCAGGACCAAAGGCTACGCTTTTCAGCTTTCATTTTTCCATAATAGGCTACGCTTTTCAACGCTACTGCATCACTTGTAAAGCGTAGCCACATTGTATACCATAGCTACCTTTTATAAGCGTAGCCTTAGGTCCCTCCTTTTTTTTGTATACCATGGCTACTGTATATAAGTGTAGCCTTAGGTCC
>NC_092038.1:75425562-75481200 GCF_003086295.3 Arachis hypogaea | reverse complement strand
ACAGATCAGAACTAGATTAGCTAAATTAGAAGTGCTTTGCTCAGGATTCTCTGTCTTTGCTGAGAAGATGATGGAAAAAGCTTGCTATTGCTGAGCCTAGTTCATCCACCATTATTAAAGCCTTGTTGAGGCTTTTGTTGATCCTTCCATGAGAAATTTGGATGATTTCTCCATGATGAATTGTAGGTGTTTCCATAAGGTTCACCTAAGTAATTTACCTCTGCTATTGCAGGGTTATCAGGATCATAAGCTTCTTCTTCAGAAGATGCCTCTTTAGTACTGTTGGATGCATTTTGCCATCCATTCAGACTTTGGGAAATCATGTTGACTTGCTGAGTGACAAACCCCAATTTGACGGTTTGTTTTGTATTGAATTTAGAGTATTTTTGATAACCTTTTGTCACATTTAGCCTATGAATTAGCATGGTTTTGTATCTCTCCCATATTTGTGCTTAAGTGTAAAAACATGCTTTTCAATCCTTATTTTGATGAATTCTAATTTCTCTTTGATTCCATAAGATGCCTTGATGTGTTTGCTAGTAATTACAGGATTAAAATAGGCTAGGCATGGATCAAAGGAAGCAAGGAAGGAAGCATACAAGTGGAGGGAAGCACAAAAAGCCAAAGAATTGATCCAGGCCATGCACGCGCACGCGCACAAGGTGCTCGCGCGCACATTGCGAAACAAGCCAAGGACGCGCACGCGTACCGTGCGCTCACGCGCCGATGGTGGCACATGACCTCATTTATGTAACACGTGCCTGGCGATTTTGGAAGGTTTTCAGCAACCAACTTTGGCGCCAAAATGCATATAAGAGCCAAGGATTGAAGGGGATTGATACACATTCACATCCATAGACTAATTAGGGAATAATTAGATAGATAGTTAGTTTTAGGAGTAGTTTTCTAGAGAGAGAAGCTCTCACTTCTCTCTAGAATTAGGATTAGGATTAGGTTTAGGATAATCTTTCTTCTTAGATCTAGATTTAATTCATGCTTTGATTCAATTTTCTTTTATCAATTCTTAATCTTCTCATCTCTCTCTTCCTAGTTATTTGTTTTGATAATTGTAATTCTTCACTTTGTTTTTGGATATATTGTTGTTCCTTTGTTTTCTTCCAATAATGCAATTTGAGGTAATTCATGATAGTTGTGATTTCCTTGTTTGTTGTTGTTAATTCTTTGCAATAATTGTAGTTATATTCTATTCTTGTTGTCAATTTGCTTTGCTTTTCTTTTATGCCTTCCAAGTGTTTGATGAAATGCTTGGTTGGATTTTAGTGTAGGTTTTGATCCTCTTGGCCTAGGTAGAGTAATTAGTGACTCTTGAGTTATCTAATTCCTTTGTTGATTGATAATTAGAAGTTGCTAATTGATTTGAATGCCTCTAAAGCTAGTCTTTCCTTTGGGAGTTGATTAGGACTTGAGGAATCAAATTGATTCATCCACTTGACTTTCCTCCATGGTTAGAGGTTGACTAAGTGGGAGCAATGGACAATTTGCCATCACAATTGAGGAGGATAACTAGGATAGGACTTCTAGTTCTCATATCTTGCCAAGAGCTTTGCTAGTTGTTAGTTTATTTTCTTTGCCATTTACATTTCTTGTCTAAAATCTTAAAAACCCCAAATATAACTCACAACCAATAACAAGACACTTTATTGTAAATCCTAGGGAGAACGACCCGAGGTTTAAATACTTCGGTTATTAATTTTAGGGGTTTGTACTTGTGACAAACAAATTTTTGTATGAAAGGATTATTGCTTGGTTTAGAAACTATACTTTACAACGAGATTTCATTAGTGAAATTCTAAACCGTCAAAAATCCATTCGTCACTGAGTCAACATTTTATTCTGAGCCAATATGGCATTCAGAGCATCAATCTCAAGAATTCCCTTCCTCTGAGGCGTCCCATTATTCACGGAATTCCTCTCAGAAGTGTACATGAACTGGTTATTTGTAACCATGTCAATAAGTACTTGAGCTTCTGCAGGCGTTTTCTTTAGGTGAATGGATCCACCTGCAGAATGGTCCAGTAACATCTTAGAGAACTCAGACAGACCATAATAGAATATATCCAGAATGGTCCATTCTGAAAGCATGTCAGAAGGACACCTTTTGGTCATCTACTTTTATCTTTTCCAAGCTTCATAGAGGGATTCACCATCTTTTTGATTGAATGTATGAACATCCAATCTAAGCTTGCTCAGCTTTTGAAGACGAAAGAATTTAGCCAAGAAGGCCGTGACCAGCTTATCCCAAGAGTCCAGGCTATCCTTAGGTTGTGAATCCAACCATGTTCTAGCTCTGTCTCTTACAGCAAAAGGGAAAAGCATGAGCCTGTAGACTTCAGGATCTACTCCATTCATTTTTACAGTCTCACAGATCTGTAAGAACTCAGTTAAAAACTGATAGGGATCTTCTGATGGAAGCCCATGAAACTTGCAGTTTTGTTGCATTAGAGCAACTAGTTGAGGTTTCAGCTCAAAATTGTTTGCCCCAATGGTAGGGATTGAAATGCTTCTTCCATCAAACTTGGAAGTAGGTGTAGTGTAATCACCAAGCATCCTCCTTGCATTATTGTTGTTAGGTTCGGCTGCCATCTCCTTCTCTTGTTCGAAAATTTCAGTAAGGTTGTCTCTGGATTGTTGTAATTTAACTTCTCTTAGTTTCCTCTTCAAAGTCCTTTCAGGTTCTGGATCAGCTTCAACAAGAATGCCTTTCTCCTTGTTCCTGCTCATATGAGAAAGAAGAGAACAGAAAAAGGAAGAGGAATCCTCTATCTCACAATAAAGAGGTTCCTTATTATTAGTAGAAGAAGAAAGGGAATAAGAAGAATGGAGAATCCAAACACAAGGGTAAGGATAGAGGTAGTGATTTGAGATGAAGAGAAGTGAAGAGAGGTGTTAGTAAATAAATAAATAAATAGAAGAAGATGAGAGAGAAAGAATTCGAAAATTAATTTTGAAAAGGAGTTAACTGACTTTCGAAAATTAAAGGAAGAATTAAAATTAAAATTAAAATTTAAAACAATTAATTAATTTAAAAGAATTTTGAAAAAGGGATGAGATATTTTCGAAAATTAGAGAGGAAAAAGTAGTTAGGTGGTTTTGAAAAAGGTAAGAAACAAACAAAAAGTTTGTTGGTTAGTTGAAAAAGATTTGAAATTCAATTTTGGAAAGATAAGAAGATAAGAAGATATTTTTGAAATTAAAGTTTTTTTGAAAAAGATAAAATTTTTGAAAAAGATATGATATAAAAGATATGATAAAAAGATATGATAAGAAGATAAGATAGAAAAGATATGGTTGAAAAGGATTTAATTTTTAAAATTAAAATTAATTATTTAACTAACAAGAAACTAAAAGATAAGATTCTAGAATTTAAAGATTGAACCTTTCTTAACAAGAAAGTAACAAACTTTAAATTTTTGAACCAATCACATTAATTGTTAGCATAATTTTCGAAAATAAAGATAAAATTAAGAAAAAGATTTTTGAAAAATAATTTTTAAAATTTTCGAGAAATTGTAAAAAAAAATGAAAAAGATATGATTTTTGAAAAAGATTTTGAAAAGATAAGATTTTTAAAATTAAAAATTTGACTTGACTTACAAGAAACAACTAATTTTAAAAAATTTTTGACTAAGTCAACCCAAATTTTCAAAATTTATGAGAAAAACAAGGAAAATATATTTTTTTATTTTTGAATTTTTTATGAAGAGAGAGAAAAACACAAATATGACCCAAAACATGAAAATTTTGGATCAAAACACTTAATGCATGCAAGAACACTATGAATGTCAAGACGAACACCAAGAACACTTTGAAGATCATGATGAACATCAAGAACATATTTTTGAAAAATTTTTGATGCAAAGAAAACATGCAAGACACCAAACTTAAAAATCTTTAATGCTTAGACAATATGAATGCAAAGATGCACATGAAAAACAATAAAAGATACAAAACAAGAAAACATCAAGATCAAACAAGAAGACTTACCAAGAATAACTTGAAGATCATGAAGAACACTATGAATGCATGAATTTTTAAAAAATGCAAGGACAAGATAAATATGCAATTGACACCAAACTTAAAACATGACACAAAACTCAAACAAGAACACAAAATATTTTTGGTTTTTATGATTTTATGATTTTTTATTTATTTTTTTTTTGAAAAAAAACATATAGGAAAAGAAATTAAGAGATTCAAATTTTTTAATAAGAATTCCAGGAATCTTTCAATGTTAGTTTAAAGCTCCAATCCAAGGGTTGGGCATGGCTTAATAGCCAGCCAACTTTAGAAACTATAAATCAGGCATGTAACAGCTGATATTTGATCCAACTCCATATACATACCCGTTATATTGACAAGTGGAAGCCTCAATCCAAAAGGATTTGGATATGGCTTTACAGCCAGTCAGCCTTCAACATGTTACTATGAAACTCTAGAATTCATTCCTAAAAATTTTGGAATAATTTTCGAAAACAAAGGGAAAAATTTTGAAAAAAATATTTTTGAAAACTTTTTGAAAAGAAAAATAAAAAGAAAATTACCTAATCTGAGCAACAAGATGAACCGTCAGTTGTCCATACTCGAACAATTCCTGGCAACGGCGCCAAAAACTTGGTACATGAAATTGTGATCATCAACAATGGCGCCAAAAACTTGGTAGCGCTCTCAAACGTGAATCACACTTAGTCACAACTCCGCACAACTAACCAGCAAATGCACTGGGTCGTCCAAGTAATACCTTACGTGAGTAAGGGTCGATCCCATGAAGATTGTTGGTTTGAAGCAAGCTATCGTCATCTTGTAAATCTCAGTTAGGCGGATAATAAATGTTATGGAGTTTTTGAATAATAAATAAAATAGAAAATAAAGATAGAGTTACTCATGTAATTCAATGGTGGCAATTTCAGATAAGTGTGTGGAGGTGCTTGTCCCTGTTGGATCTCTGCTTTCCTACTGTCTTCCTTTAATCCTTCTTATTCCTTTCCATGGCAAGCTGTATGTAGGGCATCACTGTTGTCAATGGCTACATCCCATCCTCTCAGTAAAAATGGTCCAAATGCTCTGTCACAGCATGACTAATCATCTGTCGGTTCTCGATCATGTTGGAATAGAATCCCTTGATTCCTTTGCGTTTGTCATCACGCCCAACAATCTCGATCACGTCACAGTCATTCAATCCCTGAATCCCACTCGAAATACCATAGACAAGGTTTATACTTTCCGGATTCTCATGAATGCCGCCATCAATCTAGCTTGAGGTACAGCAGAGCTCCACACCCTTAATCTATGGTGTGTAGAAACTCCACCGTTGAAAATACATAAGTGATGAAGGTTCAGCCATGGCCGAATGGCCAGCCTCCCAAAATGTGATCAATAGTCTCCTAAGATGAATAATGAAATAAAACTGAGACCAAAGATGTAACATGGTCAAAAGACACTGAATACAATAGTAAAAAGTCCTATTTATACAAGACTAGCTACTAGGGTTTACAGAAGTAAGTAATTGATGCAGAAATCCACTTCCGGGGCCCACTTGGTGTGTGCTTGGGCTGAGCTTGAGCTTTACACATGCATAGGCTTCTTTTGGAGTTGAACGCCAAGTTGTAACGTGTTTTTGGCGTTCAACTCTGGTTCATGACGTGTTTCTGACGTTTGACTCCAGAATGCAGCAGGGAACTGGCGTTGAGCGCCAGTTTACATCATCTAATCTCAAATAAAGTATAGACTATTATATATTTCTGGAAAGCTCTGAATGTTTACTTTCCAACGCCATTGAGAACGCGCCATTTGGAGTTCTTTGGCTCCAAAAAATCCATTTCGAGTACAGGAAGGTCAGAATCCAACAACATCAGCAGTTCTTTGTCAGCCTTTTATCAGAGTTTTGCTCAGGTCCCTCAATTTCAGCCAGAAATTACCTGAAATCACAGAAAAACACACAAACTCATAGTAAAGTCCAAAAATGTGAATTTATCATAAAAACTAATGAAAACATCCCAAAAAGAAGCTAGATCCTACTAAAAACTACCTAAAAACATTGCCAAAAAGCGCATAAATTATCCGCTCATCACATTGCATTACAAAGCGTGGCAGTCACTAAGGCAACGCTAAACAAGGAAACAAGGGTAGCGTTCAATAAATAAATGCAGCGTTCAAAGATTGAACGCCCATGGAAACAATTAACTCAACCAAAGCGCAACACAAGAAATGGCTAGCATTCATTGAAGTGAACTCAGCGTTCACTTTTGTGAACTTTTGCGTGTGACAAGGTTCGAAGAGGGAACCAACGAGCACTCAACCAAGAAGCCAAGTTCACTCAAGTGAACTTCACGTTCACAAAAGTGAACGTTTTCGTTCTCTTGGCCAAGGAGAGCAAGGCGCGCCCAAGGAAACCAAGGAAGGGTAGCGCTAAAAAATTATAGCGCAGCGCTCACAAAAGGCAATGCCAAGGTTCGAAAGGGGGGCACCCAAGAGGGGAACTCGCGCACCAAAGTGCTAGCCAAGGAGATAGCGTTCAAAGAAGTGAATGCGACGTTTACTCTTGCCACCTTTTTCGTGCTATTGCCCAAGGAAATTAAGGAAGCACATCGCTCACACTAAGGTTCGAAGAGGGAACCAAGGTAGCGCGCAACAAAAGAAGCAACACTCACTAGGGAAGGCAACGTAGCACCCAAACAAGGCACGCACTAAAGGGAGTGCCAAGGATCGAAGAGGGAGTGTGCACCATGAAGACATGCGCTCAAGGAAGGCGCGCACCAAGGGAAGTAGTAGCACTCATGCTTCGAGCGCAGTGTTCACTTTGTGAGCGCTAGTGATGCCATGACACAAGGGATGCACGCCTTGGAGCAGGGAACGTAGCATTCACTTAAGTGAACTGAGTGCTTCCCTGGGAGCTGACTAAATGCACCCTGACCCATGCCACTTGAACCAAGCCATTTGGACCCATTTCTTCACCAATTTAAAAAGCCCACTCCAACTTTTGAAGACAAGAATAGAAAGTGTATAAATAGGATTTAGTTTGATTTGTAAAAGACCTTTTAGCTCATTTTTAGTTTTTCTCTTTTAAAATTTTCCTTTTAGAATTCTGAGTAATTGAGATCGAATCTGAGCTTGTTTTCTGTTTTCATTTTCTTTCTTCTGCATCTATTTTTTGATTCTGTGTTTTTGAACTCTGATTGAAGAATTCTTTGAAGTTCTTCCTCTTGGAGTCCCATTCCTTTTTTGTTTTCTGAATTTAAGGATTGAAGATCGGATCTCGATTGTTTCTTCTGATTTTACTTCTTCTGTAATTTTTAAATTTTGTTTTAGTTCTTCTGCAATTCTCTTCATCTCATAGTTCTTTGATTCATTTCAATTTACATTTTCTAGTTCAATTCTAAATCTTAGTACCCAAATACCTTTAATTCTTCAAGCAATTTACATTTTCCAGCAATTTAGATTCTGCAATTTAAGTTTCTTGCACTTTAAGTTTCAGTCATTTACTTTTCTTGCAATTTAAGTTTCAGTTCATTTACTTTCTTGCACTCTAAGTTTCATGCAATTTAATCTTCCTGCACTTTGATATTCTATCAATTTCCCCTCTCCCTTTTATTTACTTGCAATTTAGCTTCTGTTAATCAAAATTCACTCAAATCATCAAATATTTGCTTAACTAAATTCATCACCTAACTAAAATTACTCAATCCATCAATCCCTGTGGGATCGACCTCACTCTTGTGAGTAATTACTACTTGATGCGACCCGGTACACTTGCCGATGAGTTTGTGTGGAATCGTTTTTCCTCATCAAGTTTTTGGCACCGTTGCCGGGGATTGATTTAGATTGACAATGATTAAGTAGGGTGATAATCTAGATTAAGCACTTTTTCTTTGTTTTTTTTAAGCCCACTAACTGTTTGAGTTTTTGTTTAAGCTAACACTCATCTCACTCTAGTAGTAGAGTGAATTGTTTCTGGTTTTTGGTTCTGTGTGTGTTTTATGCCAGGAGGAAGAAGAGGTGAGTCCACATCTTTGATTCTGAGCCAGAGAGAACACTTTGGAGGTTGAAAAGAGAATCAAAATGGAAAGGAGTTGTTGGAGAAGTAGACTCAGAGGAAGATCATCAAGAGATGGAAGAGAACCCCCCTAATTCACCAGAGGGAGTGGCCAACAATAATCCACCTCAGAGGAGAGTTCTAGCCTCCTACACCTTCCCTAATGCAAGACATTGTGGGTGTAGCATACTTACTCCAAATGTGCATGCTAACAAATTTGAATTGAAGCCTCAACTCATCACCTTGGTGTAAAACAATTGTTCTTATGGAGGAGGTCCCTTGGAAGATCCAAACCAGCATCTAGCCATCTTTTTTAGAATATGTGACACAGTGAAGACAAATGGTGTACACCCAGACATCTATAAGTTGCTGCTGTTTCTATTTTCCTTGAGAGACAAGGCTACCCAATGGTTAGAGACATTTCCAAAAGAAAGCATCAACAATTGGGAGGATCTAGTGAGCAAATTCCTAGCCAAGTTCTACCCACTTCAAAGGATCATAAGGTTGAAGACAGAGGTGCAAACCTTCACACAAATGGAAGGAGAATCACTTTATGAGTCTTAGGAGAGATACAAGGCCTTGATTAGGAAGTGTCCACCTGAGATGTTTAGTGAATGTGATAGACTGATGAGCGGATAATTTATACACTTTTTGGCATTATTTTTAGGTAGTTTTTAGTAGGATCTAGCTACTTTTAGGGATGTTTTTATTAGTTTTTATGCAAAATTCACATTTATAGACTTTACTATGAGTTTGTGTATTTTTTTGGTATTTCAGGTATTTTCTGGCCGAAATTGAGGGACCTGAGCAAAAATCTGATAGGAGGCTGACAAAGGACTGCTGATGCTGTTGGATTCTGACCTTCCTGCACTCGAGATAAATTTTCTGGGGTTACAAAACTTCAAATGGTGCGCTCTCAACTTCGTTGGAAAGTAGACATCTAGGGCTTTCCAGAAATATATAATAGTCCATACTTTATTCGCGTTTAGATGACGCAAACTGGCATTCAACGCCAGTTCCATGCTACATTCTGGAGTAAAACGCCAGAAACACGTCACAAACCAGAGCGAAACGCCAAAAACACGTTACAACTTAGCGTTTAACCCCAAGGGAAGCCTATGCATGTGTAAAGCTCAAGCTCAGCCCAAGCACACACCAAAATGGGCCCAGAAAGTGGATTTCTGCACTAAGACTTATTTTTGTAAACCCTAGTAACTAGTTTAGTATGAATAGAACTTTTTACTATTGTACTAGTGTCGCTGAGACCATTTTGTCTTGGTTATTCTAGTTCCCTTTCTGGGGCCGAAGCCAACGAACACCATTATCACTTATGTATTTTCAACGGTGGAGTTTCTACACACCATAGATTAAGGTGTGGAGCTCTGCTTTTCCTCGAGTATTAATGCAATTACTATTATTCTTCTATTCAATTCAGCTTATTCTTATTCTAAGATATTCGTTGCACTTCAACATGATGAATGTGATGATCCGTGACACTCATCATCATTCTCACCTATGAACGCGTGACTGACAACCACTTCCGTTCTACCTTAGAACGAGCGTGTATCTCTTGGATTCCTTAATCAGAATCTTCGTGGCATAAGCTAGAATCCATTGGCAGCATTCTTGAGAATCAGGAAAGTCTAAACCTTGTCTGTGGTATTTTGAGTAGGATTCAAGGATTGAATGACTGTGATGAGCTTCAAACTCGCGAGTGATGGGCGTAGTGACAGACGCAAAAGAATCACTGGATTCTATTCCGACATGATCGAGAACCGACAGATGATTAGCCATGCTGTGATAGAGCATTTGGACCATTTTCACTGAGAGGACGGGAGCTAGCCATTGACAATGGTGAAACCCAACATACATCTTGCCATGGAAAGGAATAAGAATGATTGGAGGAAGGCAATAGGAAAACATAGATTCAGAAGGGACAAAGCATCTCCATACACTTATCTGAAATTCCACCATTGAATTACATAAGTATCTCTACCTTTATTTTCTGTTTATTTATCCTTATTTTCGAAAACCATTATACCCATTTGAATCCACCTAACTAAGATTTATAAGATGACCATAGCTTGCTTCATACCAACAATCTCCGTGGGATCGACCACTTACTCACGTAAGGTATTACTTGGACGACCCAGTGCACTTGCTGGTTAGTTGTGCGAAGTTGTGACAAAGTGTGATTCACGTTTGAGAGCTCCAAGTCTATTAGCGCCATTGTTGATGATCACAATTTCGTGCACCAAGTTTTTGGCGCCGTTGCCGAGGATTGTTCGAGTTTGGACAACTGACGGTTCGTCTTGTTGCTCAGATTAGGTAATTTTCTGTTAAAAAAGTTTTCACAAAATTTTTTTCTTCTTTTTTTCGTTTTTTCTAAAAATTATTTTTGAAAAATCCAAAAAATTTAATAAAATCATAAAACCCAAAAATATTTTGTGTTTCTTGTTTAAGTCTAGTGTCAATTTTTAAGTTTGGTGTCTTGCATGTTTTTAAAATTTATGCATTTTTTTCGAAAAATTCATGCATGGTGTTCTTCGTGATCTTCAAGTTGTTCTTGGTAAGTCTTTTTGTTTGATCTTCACATTTTCTTTTTTTGTTCCTTTTGTTGTTTTTCATATACATTTTTGCATTCATAGTGTCTAAGTATGAAAAAATTTCTAAGTTTGATGCCTTGCATGTTTTTCTTTTCTTGAAAATTTTTAAAAATAAGTCTTGATGTTCATCTTGATCTTCAAAGTGTTCTTGGTGTTTATATTGACATTCATAGTGTTCTTGCATGCATCATTGGTTTTGATCCAAAATTTTCATGTTTTGGGTCATATTTGTGTTTTTATCTCTCCTCATTAAAAAATTCAAAAATAAAAAATATCTTTTCCTTCTTTTACTCATAATTTTTGAAATCTTTGGGTTGACTTAGTCAAAAATTTTTAAAATAAGTTGTTTCTTTTTAGTCAAGTCAAGATTTCAATTTTAAAAATCCTATCTTTTCGAAATCTTTTTCAAAAATCAAATCTTTTTCATTTTTCTTATTATTTTCAAAAAATTTTAAAATTTATTTTCAAAATCTTTTTCTTATCTTTACTTCATATTTTCGAAAAACTTTACTAACAATTAATGTGATTGATTCAAAAATTTGATGTTTGTTACTTTCTTGTTAAGAAAGGTTCAATCTTTAAATTCTAGAATCATATCTTTTAGTTTCTTGTTAGTCAAGAAATCAATTTTAATTTTCAAAATCTTATCTTTTTTTTCAATCATATCTTTTCAAATCATATCTTTTTCAAAATCAATTTCAAAATCTTTTCTAACTTCTTATCTTTTCAAAATTGATTTTCAAAATCTTTTTCAACTAACTAATTAACTTTTTGTTTGTTTCTTATCTTTTTCAAAACCACCTAACTACTTTTCTCTCTCTCATTTTCAAAAATCACTTCCCTCTTTTTCAAAATTCTTTTAATTAACTAATTGTTTCAAATTTTAATTGTAATTTTATTTCTTCTCTTAATTTTCAAAAAAAATTTTTCGAAAAATCTCCTCTCTCATCTCTTTCTATTTATTTATTCATTTACCAACACTTCTCCTCATCTCAAAATTCGAACCGTCTCTTCTTCTTTGTGTTCAAATTTTTCTCATCCTTCCTCTATTTTCCTCTTTTTCTACTCACATAAAGGAATATCTATACTGTGACATAGAGGATTCCTCTTCTCTCTTTGTTTTCTTCCCATTCATATAAGCAGTAACAAGGAAAAAGGCATTCTTGTTGAAGCTGATCCTGAACCTGAAAGGACCTTGAAGAGAAAGCTAAGAGCAGCTAAAGCACAGTACTCTAAAGAGGACCTAACTGAAATTTTTGAACAGGAAAAGGATATGGCAGCCGAACCCAACAACAACAATGCATGGAAGATGCTTGGTGACTTTACTGCACCAAATTCCAACTTACATGGAAGAAGCATCTCAATCCCTGCCATTGGAGCAAACAACTTTGAGCTAAAGCCTCAGTTAGTTTCTCTGATGCAACAGAACTGCAAGTTTCATGGACTTCTATCTGAAGATCCTTTTCAATTCTTAACTGAATTCTTGCAGATCTGTGATACTATTAAGACCAATGGGATTGATCCTGAGGTCTACAGGCTTATGCTTTTCCGTTTTGCTGTAAGAGACAGAGTTAGAGTATGGTTGGACTTTCAACCTAAAGATAGCCTGAACTCTTGGGATAAGCTGGTCACGACCTTCTTGGCCAAGTTCTTTCCTCTCAAAAGCTGAGTAAGATTAGAGTGGATGTTCAAACCTTCAGACAGAAAGAAGGTGAATCCCTCGATGAAGCTTGGGAGAGATACAAGCAACTGACCAAAAAGTGTCCTTCTGACATGCTTTCAGAATGGACCATCCTAGATATATTCTATGATGGTCTGTCTGAATTGTCTGAGATGTCATTGGACCACTCTGCAAGTGGATCCATTCACCTAAAGAAAATGCCTGCAGAAGCTCAGGAACTCATTGACATGATTGCAAATAACCAATTCATGTACACCTCTGAGAGGAATCCTGTGAGTAATGGGACGCCTCAGAAGAGGGGAGTTCTTGAAATTGATGCTCTGAATGCCATATTGGCTCAGAACAAAATGTTGTCTCAGCAAGTCAACATGATTTCTCAGAGTCTGAATGGATGGCAAAATGCATCCAACAGTACTAAAGAGGCATCTTCTGAAGAAGAAGCTTATGATCCTGAGAACCCTGCAGTAGCAGAGGTGAATTACATGGGTGAACCCTATGGGAACACCTATAATTCATCATAGAGAAATCATCCAAATTTCTCATGGAAGGATCAACAAAAGCCTCAACAAGGCTTTAATAATGGTGGAAGAAACAGGCTTATCAATAGCAAGCCTTTTCCATCATCTTCTCAGCAACAGACAGAGAATTCTGAGCAGAGCCCCTCTAGCTTAGCAAATATAGTCTCTAATCTATCTAAGGCCACTTTAAGTTTCATGAGTAAAACAAGGTCCTCTATTAGAAATTTGGAGGCACAAGTGGGCCAGCTGAGTAAGAAAATCACTAAAACCCCCTCCTAGTACTCTCTCGAGCAATACAGAAGAGAATCCAAAAAGAGAGTGCAAGGCCATTGATATAATCAATATGGCCGAATGCACAAAGGAGGAGAAGGACGTGAATCCCAGTGAGGAAGACCTCCTGGGATGTCCTCTGAACAAAAAGGAGTTCCAAACTGAGGAACCTAAGGAATCTGAGGCTCTCCTAGAGACCATAGAGATTCCATTAAACCTCCTTTTACCATTCATGAGCTCTGAGAACTATTCTTCCTTTGAAGAGGATGAAGATGTAACTGAAGAGCAAGTTACTCAATATTTAGGAGCCATCATGAAGCTGAATGCCAAGTTGTTTGGTAATGAAACTTGGAAAGGTGAACCTCCCTTGCTCATTAGTGAACTAGATACATGGGTTCAGCAAACTCTACCTCAAAAGAAACAAGATCCTGGTAAATTCTTAATATCCTGTACCATAGGCACCATGACCTTTTAGAAGGCTCTATGTGACCTGGGGTCAGGTATAAATCTTATGCCACTCTCTGTAATGGAGAAACTGGGGATCTTTGAGGTACAAGCTGCAAGAATCTCATTAGAGATGGCAGACAAGTCAATAAAACAAGCTTATGGATTGGTAGAGGACGAGTTGGTAAAGGTTAAATGCCTTTACATCCCTGCTGATTTCATAATCTTAGACACTGGGAAGGATGGGAATGAATCCATCATTCTTGGAAGACCCTTCCTAGCCACAGCAAAAGCTGTGATTGATGTTGACAGAGGTGAATTAGTCCTTCAATTGAATTGGGAACAACCTTGTGTCTAAAGCTCAAGGTTATCCTTCTGTAAACATGGAAAAGAGGCACGATAAGCTTCTCTCAATACAGAGTTAAACAAAGCCCACACAATCAAACTCTAAGTTTGGTGTTGGGAGGCCATAACCAAACTTTAAGTTTGGTGTTGAACCCCCACATTCAAACTCTAAGTTTGGTGTTGGGAGGTCCCAACAATATCTGTTAATCTGTGAAGCTCCATGAGAGCTCACTGTCAAGCTATTGACATTAAAGAAGCGCTTATTAGGAGGCAACCCAATTTTTATTTATCTATATTTCTATTGTTCTTTTATGTTTTATTAGGTTTATGATCATGTGGAGTCACAAAACAATTGCAAAATAAAAATGAGCCAGATGCTCCTTACTCACGTAAGGTATTACTTGGATGACCCAGTGCACTTGCTGGTTAGTTATGCGAAGTTGTGACAAAGTGTGATTCACGTTTGAGAGCTCCAAGTCTATTGGCGCCATTGTTGATGATCACAATTTCGTGCACCATAGACTTGAAAATTTCTATGAAGGATTGACTCTCAAAGCTTAAGAAGCTTTGGATTATTCTGCTGGAGGCTTAGTGCAACTGATGAAGACAGCAGAGGAAGCTCAAAACCTCATAGATATTGTGGCTAATAATCAATACTTCTATGCTCATCAAAGGCAACACCAACCAGCTCAAAGGAAGGGTGTCTTGAAGCTGGAAGGTGTGGACAGCATTTTGGCTCAAAATAAGGTGATGCATCAACAAATCCAACAACAAATGGAGATGATGGCCAAGAGAATTGATGGTCTTCAAGTTGCAGCAGTGAACATTATAAATCAACCATCAGCTGGATGGGGACAGAATGAAGAAAACCAAGAAGGGCAGCAGCAAGAGCAAGTCAATTATATACACAATCAAGGTGCTGGCCAAAATGAATTTCATGGAGACACCTACAACTCATCTTGGAGGAACCATCCAAATTTGAGATGGGGAGACAACCAACAATCATGGCAGAGAAACTCAAACCAAAATAATTCACGAAACACAAACCATCAAAACCATCAAAACACTAACCAAAACCAATACAGAAAATCACAAAACAACCAACCCCAACCCAACTACTATCCACCTAAAAATTCATCCACTAACCAAAATAACTATCATCCACCATCCACACCCTACAATCAACCACAACCACCCCCAGAAGCTCAAAGGATCTCCAACTTGGAGATAATGATGGAGAAGATGATGAAATAGCAAGAGTTAACCAGTAAAAACCATGAAGCTTCAATGAGGAATCTAGAAAGACAGATTGGCCAACTGTCCAAGCAAGCAGTAGCTAAAAGAGCACCTAATGCATTGCCAAGTGACACCATTCCTAATCCCAAAGAAGAATGCAAATTAATCCAATTAAAGAGTGAAAGAACCTTGGTGAATGATAAGGAAACCAACAATAAGCTAGCTAAGAATGATGAGGCCAGTAGCAAGGAAGAAGTAACACTTAAGGAGAAGGACCAAGAAAAGCTCAAGGAGAAAGAGGAAGAGCTCAAAGCTTCAAAGAAGGGAAAGCAGATCATGGAGGAGCAACTACAAGAACAGAGGAAGATGGTGAAGCCTTGCACTCCTTCCCTTCCATATCCTTAAAGGTTCAACAAGGAGCTCAGAGATCAACAGTTCCCAAAGTTCTTAGAAGTGTTTAAGAAGTTGGAAATCAATATTCCACTTGCAGAGGCATTACAGCAAATGCCCTTATATGCAAAATTCTTGAAAAAACTCATCAACAAGAAGAGAAGCTGGCATGAGAAAGAAACCATCCTCTTGACACAAGAATGCAGTGCATTGATTCAAGAAGGTCTCGCACCAAAGCTCAAAGACCCTAGGAGTTTTTTCTTGCCTTGTACCATCGGTCACATATCCATTGATAAGGCACTGTGTGATTTGGGATCCAGTATCAACCTGATGCCTTTATCTATGATGAGAAGGCTATTTATAGAAGAAGTAAAGCCTACACAGATGTCATTAGAGCTAGTGGATAGATCACTGGTAATTCCCAAGGGTGTGGTTGAAAATCTCTTGGTCAGAGTAGGAAAATTCATATTTCCAGCAGATTTTGTAATCCTGGACTTAGGAGAAGAGGGGAATGACTCTATTATATTGGGAAGACCTTTCCTGGCCACAACAAGGGCCATCATTGATGTGGAACAAGGAGAGATGACCTTGAGGGTAAATGATGAGAAGATCACCTTAAATGTTTTCCAGGAAGTACATCATACTATTGAAAAAGAGATGACCTTGAGGGTTGAAGAAGAAGATTTAGAGTGGAAAGAAAAACCCAATGAAGCATTTATCAGCTCACCTCCGAAGCAAAAGACAAACAGTGGAAAAGGAAAGGAGGGAAAGGAACATGTGAAGGCTGAGGAGAGAAAGAAGGAAGGGATTGAAGATTTGATTATTGAGAATGAGGTCCCTGACATAAAACCTACTACAAAGAAAGAAGGACCGTTGAAGAAAGGAAAGAAGAGTAAAAAACGGATTCCAAAAGGGTGGAGAAATAAAAAGATACCAACTGAAGGATTTTCAAAAGGGGACAGAGTAAGATTGATCTACCAGTAGTTGGAGACAGATCCACAAACTGATGATTACTACACCGTTAATAAGATACTATCACTAGAGCATATGGAGATTGAGCATCAACAAACAGGAAGAAGGCTCACAATGAGAGGGGACAAACTGAGGCACCACAATCATCAACCACCCTAACCAGGGACCAATGTTAAGCTAGTGACAATAAAAGAGCGCTTCATGGGAGGCAACCCATGATTTAATATTCTTGCTTTTGTTTTAATTTCAATAATTGATGGTTCTTCTAGCATAAATCTAAGCTCTCATGAGTAGATTTGATAACTGCACACATTTTTTGAAGCATATGTTTGATTCCTAAGTTTGGTGTGCCTAAAGGCACTTTTAAAAACAGCTTTTCAAGTATGATTGATCATAGATCCATTCTGGGATGTATACTTGTTCATTCTGTTTAAGTATATAGCCAAATATTAAGTTTGCTGTCTATATATGCTATGAATTTTAAGAAAATCACTTTTACTCTAAGGCTCAAATTCATGAACAGAGAGACCATACATTGCATCATTTTATGAATTTAAGGTAGTAAGATAGAAAATAAAATATTTCTTGCAATGAATATACCAATTATGACGGATACTCATTGAGTTTTATATGGATCGCTTAGCAGGGAACAAGTTTGGTGTCCACCAAATTTTTTTTGTTCAATGTCTAAGGAGCATAGTTGGTTGTTCATAAATAGGGAATGAATAGAATTTTGTTTTTCTTTATTACTCTTCATTTGATAACCACCACCGTTTTGAATTGAAAGTTTAAGCTCACTATTTGTTTGGTTTACGTGAATAGGAATGGTGACCTTGAAGAAAAGGACAAAAAGGCATGCATGAACGGTTATCACAAGATGGAAAAGGGAGTCACATGCGCCTAGGAAAGTGTGCTCTCTTGGAAACAAAATCTGCATGGTTTAACACCTAAGAGGCCGAACCACATGACCAATGATGGAGCAATCCTTGTCTTCATCCATCTCCACATGCACACCGTCCATTTCATGGCTTTTCAAAAATGATTTGCTCAATCCTCACCCTTCATGGCACTTAATTGAACCATCCACCCTTGTGTTTTTCTTCAAGACTTCATGACCTTGTCTATAAATTGGAAGTAGCACTCCTTAAGCCACACACCTTTTCTTTCTTCGTATAAACCCTCCACAAGATTTACATTGTTTTTCTCTCACCCAAAGACACCACTGACGTTAGGATTTTTTGCTAGTAAAGAATTTATAAAAATATTCGCGTTGTAGATATAGCTTCTAAACTAACAGAAATCCCTTCGTACAAAAGTTTTGGTTGTCACAAGTAACAAACCCCTAAATAAATTGATAACCTAAGTATTTAAACCTCAGATCGTCTTCTCAAGGAATTGCAGAGAGGTATGTTCTTATTATTGGCTATGAAAAAGGTAAAATTGGGGGTTTGGAATTAAGGAAGAAGTATGACAAGTAATTTAAATGACAATTAAAATAAATAAATACTGTAAAGCAAACTTTTGGCAAGTATGAGAAATTGGAAGTCCAGACTTAGTTATTCTTATCAATAATACTGAAAGTTGAATCTTAATTCCACTTAGTTAACCTTTGCTAAATCAAAGAAAAGTCAAGGGACTAATTAGTTAGACCTTCGAATCCTATTTATTTCCTAAGAAAAGGTTGGGATTATTGAAGTTCAATTCAATTAGCAAAGATAACAGTTATCAATTATGTTGAGCTAAGATAACTCCTGAGTTACTGATGAGCGGATAATTTGTACGCTTTTTGGCATTGTTTTTAGTATGTTTTTAGTATGATCTAGTTAGTTTTTAGTATATTTTTATTAGTTTTTAGTTAAAATTCACTTTTCTGGACTTTACTATGAGTTTGTGTGTTTTTCTGTGATTTCAGGTATTTTCTGGCTGAAATTGAGGGACCTGAGCAAAAATCTGATTCAGAGACTAAAAAGGACTGCAGATGCTGTTGGATTCTGACCTCCCTGCACTCGAAGTGGATTTTCTGGAGCTACAGAAACCCAATTGGCGCGCTCTCAACGGCGTTGGAAAGTAGACATCCTGGGCTTTCCAGCAATATATGATAGTCCATACTTTGCCCAAGATTTGATGGCCCAAACCGGCGTTCAAAGTCACCCTCAGAATTCCCAGCGTTAAACGCCGGAACTGGCACCAAAGTGGGAGTTAAACGCCCAAACTGGCATAAAAGCTGGCGTTTAACTCCAAGAAGAGTCTCTACACGAAAATGCTTCAATGCTCAGCCCAAGCACACACCAAGTGGGTCCGGAAGTGGATTTTTATGTCATTTACTCATCTCTGTAAACCCTAGGCTACTAGTTCTCTATATATAGGACCTTTTACTATTGTATTTTCATCTTTGGATTATTTTAGATCCTTTGATCATCTTTGGACGTCTAGTTCTTAGATCATTGGGAGGCTGGCCATTCGGCCATGCCTAGACCTTGTACTTATATATTTTCAACGGTGGAGTTTCTACACACCATAGATTAAGGTGTGGAGCTCTACTGTACCTCGAGTATTAATGCAATTACTATTGTTCTTCTATTCAATTCCGCTTGTTCTTATTCTAAGATACCACTTGTTCTTCAACTTGATGAATGTGATGATCCGTGACACTCATCATCATTCTCACCTATGAACGTGTGCCTGACAACCACCTCCGTTCTACCTTAGATTGGGTGGATATCTCTTGGATTCCTGATACACAATGCATGGTTGATCGCCTGACAAACGAGCCAGCCATTCCGTGAGATCAGAGTCTTCGTGGTATAGGCTAGAACTGATGGCGGCATTCAAGAGAATCCGGAAGGTCTAACCTTGTCTGTGGTATTCTGAGTAGGATTCAATGATTGAATGACTGTGACGAGCTTCAAACTCCTGAGGACGGGGCGTTAGTGACAGACGCAAAAGAATCACTGGATTCTATTCCGGCCTGATTGAGAACCGACAGATGGATAGCCGTGCCGTGACAGGGTGCGTTGAACATTTCCACTGAGAGGATGGGAGGTAGCCACTGACAACGGTGAAACCCTTGCATAAGCTTGCCATGGAAAGGAGTAAGAAAGATTGGATGAAGACAGTAGGAAAGCAAAGAGACGGAAGGGACCAAGCATCTTCATACGCTTATCTGAAATTCCCACCAATGAATTACATAAGTATCTCTATCTTTATCTTTATGTTTTATTCGTATATCACCCATATCCATTTGAGTTTGCCTGACTAAGATTTACAAGGTGACCATAGCTTGCTTCATACCAACAATCTCTGTGGGATCGACCCTTACTCGCGTAAGGTTTATTACTTGGACGACCCAGTACACTTGCTGGTTAGTTGTGCGAAGTTGTGTCTATGCCATGGTATTGAACACCAAGTTTTTGGATTCATTACCGGGGATTATTTGATTTGTGAAAAGTATTGATCACAATTTCGTGCACCAGTTACTGATTTCTTAACCAAGACCATAAAGGTGTAGAAAGTTAAATTAAAATCATCAATATCTGGAATACCTCAAATAACAATACATTCAAAGCAATAAAATCTAACATGGAAAAGTTCATAAGCCAATTGGGCAACATAAATCAAGTACAAATGAAAGCATTTAAGTATCTCAAAGTAGAAGAGAAGTCAAAATAAAGAAATATTGAACCTGATGTGAAGATGAGATAAATTTCTAATTTCTAAAAATCCTAATCCTAAATTCTAAGAGAGAGGAGAGAGCCTCTCTCTCTAAAAACTACATCTAAACTATGAAAAGTGAATTATGAAAGCCTGGTTGTGAATGGATGCATTCCCTCACTTTATAGCCTCTAATCTGTGTGTTCTGGGCTGAAAACTGGTTCAAAAACAGCCCAGAAATCACTTCCAGTGCTTTCTGGTCCGTACAGGTCGCGAAAGAGTGACGCGAACGCGTCGTCCACACGTTAGCGTGGGTTGTGTTCCTGCCAGGTCACGTGGCCGCGTGATCCACGCATTCGCGTCGCCTGGCGTCGGGGCAGCTATGACAAATTATATATCGTTGCGAAGCCCCGGATGTTAGCTTTTCAACGTAAATAAAACCATCTCATTTGGACCTCTGTAGTTTAAGTTATGATCGTTTGAGTTTGAAGAGGTCAGGCTGGACAGCTTAGCAATTTCTTCAACTTCTTGTATTCCTTCCACTTTTGCATGCTTCCTTTCCATCCTCTGAGCCATTCATGCCCTGTAATCCCTGAAATTACTTAACACATATATCACGTCATCTAATGGTAATAAAAGAGGATTAATATTAACAAATATAAGACCAAAGAAGCATGTTTTCAATCATAGCACAAAATCCGGAAGGAAAACGTAAACTCATGCAGATAGTATGAATAAGTGGGTAAAGAGTTGATAAAAACCACTCAATTGAGCATAAGATAAACCATAAAATAGTGGTTTATCAACCTCCCCACCCTTAAACAATAGCATGTCCTCATGCTAAGCTCAAGAGAAACTATAAAGAGATAAAGAGGAATGATAGAATGTATGAGATGCAACCCTATGAATGCAACTAAATGCAAAATGTTTCTACCTACTTGGTTAAAAATAAATAAGTTCTCCAAGACAAACATAAATCAGATTTCACTAATTCAAATCATACAATGAAAACAAGTAAGCTTGTAAGAAGATAGCTCATGAAAGCAGGGAACATAGAATCAAGCATTGAACCCTCACTGGTAGTGTATATGCGCTCAAATCTCTCAAGTGTCTAGGATCAATCTCTCTACTCTTCTCTAATCATGCTTTCTAAACTTTTGTTCCTCATCTAATCAATCAACAAATATTTAGCATACCAATGCAAACATCATGAGGTCTTTTCAGGGTTGTAATAGGGCTGAGGTAAAGGTAAGGGTATATATAAGGCTAAGTGATCTAATTAAGTGAATCCTTGATTAGTCTAAGATCTCACCTAACATACATACTTTGTAAAGAAAAGCTTCTTTACCTATTCTCCCATATTTTTCCCACTTTTGATGTTACATGCTCATGTATTAGTTTTAATTTTGTCTCATGTGCATTGCTTTATTTTGCATTTGGGAAATTCTTTTGTATCCCCTTTATTCAAATACTGAATTTTTTTTGCACATGGTAATTCAATTATTTTGATTTCACATGAGCATGCTTCCCAAAATTTTTATTTTGAATTATTTCATTCTTTTCAACTTCCTACCCTTTGTTTTTATCATCCATGTTTCCAATAGGTTTCCCACACTTAAATAATTACACAATTTCTATCTTAAGCTAACTGATGAGCGGATAATTTATACACTTTTTGGCATTGTTTTTAGTATGTTTTTAGTATCTTTTAGTTAGTTTTTATTATATTTTTATTAGTTTTTAGTTAAAATTCACTTTTCTGGACTTTACTATGAGTTTGTGTGTTTTTCTGTGATTTCAGGTATTTTCTGGCTGAAATTGAGGGACCTGAGCAAAAAATCTGATTCTGAGACCAAAAAGGACTGCAGATGCTGTTGGATTCTGACCTCCCTGCACTCGAAGTGGATTTTCTGGAGCTACAGAAGCCCAATTGGCGCGCTCTCAACGGCTTTGGAAAGTAGACATCCTGGGCTTTCCAGCAATATATGATAGTCCATACTTTGCCCAAGATTTGATGGCCCAAACCGGCGTTCAAAGTCACCTCAGGAAATCCCAGCGTTAAACGCTGGAACTGGCACCCAAATGGGAGTTAAACGCCCAAACTGGCACTAAAGCTGGCGTTTAACTCCAAGAGGAATCTCTGCACGAAATTTGCTTCATTGCTCAGCCCAAGCACACACCAAGTGGGCCCGGAAGTGGATTTTTATGTCATTTACTCATTTCTGTACACCTTAGGTTACTAGTTTTCTATAAGTAGGACCTGTGACTATTGTATTAGAAATCTTTGGATCTTTAGGTCTTTGGATCTTTAGGTCTTGGGATCTTTATATCTTTTGATCACTTTAGATCTCTAGATCACTGGGAGGCTGGCCATTCGGCCATGCCTAGACCTTATGCTTATGTATTTTCAACGGTGGAGTTTCTACACACCATAGATTAAGGTGTGGAGCTCTGCTGTACCTCGAGTATTAATGCAATTACTATTGTTCTTCCATTCAATTCCGCTTGTTCTTTATCCAAGATATCACTTGTTCTTCAACCTGATGAAGGTGATGATTGACGCCCATCACCATTCTCACTCATGAACAAAGTGACTGACAACCACTCTTGTTCTACAAGCATTTGAGGCTTAGTGAATATCTCTTGGATTCCTGATTGCACGATGCATGGTTGATCGCCTGACAACCGAGTGCTCGCCTGACAAACGAGCCAGCCATTCCGTGAGGTCAGAGTCTTCGTGGTATAGGCAAGAACTGATGGCAGCATTCAAGAGAATCCGGAAGGTCTAACCTTGTCTGTGGTATTCTGAGTAGGATTCAATGACTGAATGACTGTGACGTGCTTCAAACCTGTAACTTACTGGGCGTTAGTGACAGACGCAAAAGAATCACTGGATTCTATTCCAGTAGGGGAGGGAACCACACCGGTGATTGGCAGCACTGTGACAGAGTGTGTGCATTAGCTTTCACTGCGAGGATGGGAGGTAGCTGCTGACAACAGTGAAACCCTACACGAGCTTGCCATGGAAAGGAGTAAGAAGAATTGGATGAAGACTGTAGGAAAGCAGAGAGACGGAAGGGAAGGCATCTTCATACGCTTATCTGAAGTTCCTACCAATGAATTACATAAGTATCACTATCTTTATCTTTTATGTTATTTTCGTTCATCACCATATACATTTGAGTTTGCCTGACTAAGATTTACAAGATGACCATAGCTTGCTTCAATACTAACAATCTCCGTGGGATCGACCCTTACTCGCGTAAGGTTTATTACTTGGACGACCCAGTGCACTTGCTGGTTAGTTGTGCGAAGTTGTGTAATGCCATGGTATTGAGCCACCAAGTTCTTGGAGCCATTACCGGGGATTATGAGAGTTGTGAAAAAGTATAGTTCACAATTTCGCGCACCAAGTTTTTGGCGCCGTTGCCGGGGATTGATCTTGTGTATGGACAACTGACGGTTCATCTTGTTGCTTAGATTAGGTATTATTTTTCTTCAGAGTTCTTAAGAATGAATTCTAGTGTTTCAATGTGATGTTCTTATCATCACCAAAGCTGATTGATCTTCATCAATTTAGTTCTTGAATGCAATGTCCTGCTGAAGCTTAGCCGGCCATGTCTAATTTCTTTAGACTAAAGCTTTAGACTAACATTGCATGATTCCTGGAATTCTCATTAAGAATTTTGATACCTTTATTTTCTTTTTCTACATAATTTTCGAAAAAATCCAAAAAAAAAATTATAAAATCATAAAATCCAAAAATATTTCTTTTTTGAGTCTAGAGTCTCATCTTAAGTTTAGTGTCAATTGCATGTTTCTGTTCTTATTGCATTCATGCATGTGTCCTCATTGATCTTCAAGTTGTTCTTGATGATTTCCTTGTTCTGATCTTTGAATTCTATTGACTTGAGTGTTTTGTGTGTCTCATATGCATTTTCGTTTTGTTAGTGTCAGTAGTATACAAACTGCTAAGTTTGGTGTCTTGCATGCATTGTCATTTGATTCTTGTTGCATTTTGGTTTGTCCTTATTATTAAAAATCCAAAAATATTTTTAATTTGTGTCTTTTCAAGTCAATAATACAGAGAATTGAAGATTCAGAACATACAGCAGAGGAATTGCACAGAAAAAGCTGGGCGTTCAAAACGCCCAGTGAAGAAGGACAGACTGGCGTTTAAACGCCAGCCAGGGTACCTGGTTGGGCGTTTAACGCCCAAAAGGGTAGCATTTTTGGCGTTAAACGCCAGAATGTATACCATTCTGGGCGTTTAACGCCAGGATGGCTAGGGGAGGAAGATTTTGTTTTCAAATCAGATTTTTTCTAAGTTTTCAAAATCTTTTCAAAATCAAATCTTTTTCAAATCAATTTTCAATCAAATCTTTTTCAAAATTAACTCCTTTCCTTTTTCAAAGATACTTATTAACAATTAATGATTTGATTGAACATTTTTTGCCTTTTCTGTTGAGGAAGGTTTTATGTTTGATTCATATCTTTTCTTGTTAGGCAAGTCATTAATTTTTAAAATCATATCTTTTCAAATTGTTTTCAAATCATATCTTTTAAAATTGTTTTCAAATCATATCTTCTCAATCACATCTTTTTAAAACCAATCATATCTTCTTAACCACATCTTTTTCAAAATAGTTTTCAATCAAATGTTTCTGATTTCTAATTTCAAAATCTTTTTCAAAAATCACTTGATTTCTTTTCCACTTTCATTTTCGAAAATTAAGTAATGTTTTTCAAAAATGTTTCCAAATTTCCCACTTAATTTTCGAAAATCACTTCCCTCCTTCTCACATCCTTCAATTTATGGACTAACACTATCCCTTAATGCAAAATTCGAACTCCATCTTCTTTGATAAGTTCGAATTTTCCACTTCTGTCTTCTACTCTTCTTTTCCTCTGACACTTCAAGGAATCTCTATACTGTGACATAGAGGATTCCACATTTTCTTGTTTCCTTCTCTTTCTTATGAGCAGGAGCAAAGACAAAGGCATTCTTGTTGAGGCTGATCTTGAACCTGAAAGGACCTTGAAGAGAAAGCTAAGAGAAGCCAAAGCACAACTCTCTTTAGAGCACCCGAACGAACTCTTCAAGGAAGAAGAACTCATGGCAGCCGAAAACAACAACAATGCCAACAATGCAAGGAAGGTGCTTGGTGACTTTACTGCACCTACTCCCGATTTCTATGGGAGAAGCATCTCTATCCCTGCCATTGGAGCAAACAACTTTGAGCTTAAGCCTCAATTAGTTTCTCTAATGCAACAGAATTGCAAGTTCCATGGACTTCCACTGGAAGATCCTCATCAGTTTTTAGCTGAATTCTTGCAAATCTGTGACACAGTCAAGACTAATGGGGTAGACCCTGAGGTCTACAGACTGATGCTATTCCCTTTTGCTGTAAGAGACAGAGCTAGAACATGGTTGGACTCTCAACCTAAAGAAAGCCTGGACTCTTGGGAAAAGCTAGTCAATGCCTTCTTGGCAAAGTTCTTTCCACCTCAAAAATTGAGTAAGCTTAGAGTGGAAGTCCAAACCTTCAGACAGAAGGAAGGAGAATCCCTCTATGAAGCTTGGGAAAGATACAAACAATTGATCAGAAAGTGTCCCACTGATATGCTTTCTGAATGGAGCATCATAGGTATTTTCTATGATGGTCTCTCTGAACTGTCCAAGATGTCTTTGGATAGCTCTTCTGGAGGATCTCTTCATCTGAAGAAGACGCCTACTGAAGCTCAAGAACTGATTGAAATGGTTGCAAATAACCAATTCATGTACACTTCTGAAAGAAATCCTGTGAACAATGGGACTAGTCAGATGAAAGGAGTTCTTGAGATTGACACTCTGAATGCCATATTGGCTCAGAACAAAATATTGACTCAACAAGTCAATATGATTTCTCAAAGTCTGTCTGGGATGCAAAATGCACCAAGCAGTACTAAGGAAGCTTCATCTGAGGAAGAAGCTTATGATCCTGAGAACCCTTCAATAGAAGAGGTGAATTACATGGGAGAACCCTATGGAAACACCTACAATCCTTCATGGAGGAATCATCCAAATCTTTCATGGAAGGATCAACAGAGACCTCAACAAGGTTTCAACAATAATAATGGTGGAAGGAACAGGTTTAGCAATAGCAAGCCTTTTCCATCATCTTCTCAGCAACAGACAGAGAGTTCTAAGCAGAATACCTCTGACTTAGCAACTATGGTCTCTGATCTGATCAAAACCACTCAAAGTTTCATGACTGAAACTAGGTCCTCCATCAGAAATCTGGAAGGACAAGTGGGTCAGCTGAGCAAGAAAATTACTGAACTCCCTCCAAGTACTCTTCCAAGCAATACAGAAGAAAATCCAAAAGGAGAGTGCAAAGCCATTAACATGGCCGAATTCTGGGAGGAAGAAGAGGCAGTGAACGCCACTGAGGAAGACCTCACTGAACGTCCACTGACCTCCAATGAGTTCCCCAATGAGGAACCTTGGGAATCTGAGGCTCAAACTGAGACCATAGAGATTCCATTGGACTTACTCCTGCCATTCATGAGCTCTGATGAGTATTCTTCCTCTGAAGAGGATGAGTATGTCACTGAAGAGCAAGTTGCTAAATACCTTGGAGCAATCATGAAGCTAAATGACAAGTTATTCGGAAATGAGACTTGGGAGGATGAATCCCCTTTGCTCACCAAAGAACTGAATGACTTGTCTAGGCAGAAACCACCTCAAAAGAGGCAAGATCCTGGGAAGTTTTCTATACCTTGTACCATAGGCACCATGACCTTCAAAAAGGCCTTGTGTGACTTAGGGTCAAGTGTAAACCTCATGCCCTTCTCTGTAATGGAGAAGTTAGGAATTTTAGAGGTGCAAGCTGCAAAAATCTCACTAGAGATGGCAGACAACTCAAGAAAACAAGCCTATGGACTTGTAGAGGATGTTCTTGTTAAAGTTGAAGACCATTACATCCCTACTGATTTCATAGTCCTAGAGACTGGGAAGTGCATGGATGAATCCATCATCCTTGGCAGACCCTTCCTGGCCACAGCAAAGGCTGTGATTGATGTTGATAGAGGAGAGTTGATCATTCAAGTGAATGAAGAATCCTTGGTGTTTAAGGCCCAAGGATATACCTCTGTCATCATGGAGAGGAAGCATGAAGGGCTTCTCTCAAAACAGAGCCAAACAGAGCCCCCACAATCAAACTCTAAGTTTGGTGTTGGGAGGCCACAACCAAACTCTAAGTTTGGTGTTGAACCCCCACATTCAAACTCTAAGTTTGGTGTTGGGAGGTTCCAACACGGTTCTGAGCATTTCTGAGGCTCCATGAGAGTCCTCTGTCAAGCTAGTGACACTAAAGAAGCGCTTGTTGGGAGGCAACCCAATGTTTTATAGTTAACTATTTTCTTTGTTATTTTATCTTTTTTGTAGGTTGATGATCATAAGAAGTCACAAAATCCATGAAAAAAGCAAAAACAGAATGAAAAATAGGAAGAAAAACAGCACACCCTGGAGGAAGAACTCACTGGCGTTTAAACGCCAGTGAGGCTAGCAGTTGGGCGTTTAACGCCCAGTCTGGCACCATTCTGGGCGTTTAACGCCAGAAAAGGGCACCAGACTGGCGTTAAACGCCAGGAAGGGGCAAGAACCTGGCGTTAAACGCCAGAAAGGGGCACCAGCCCGGCGTTTAACGCCAGAATTAGCTCAAAACGTGTTTTTGAGTGCCATTTGGTGCAGGGATGACTTTTCCTTGACACCTAAGGATCTGTGGACCCCACAGGATCCCCACCAACCCCACCACCCTCTCTCTTCTTCACCCATTCACCAATCACCTCAACACCCATATATAAACCCTTCTTCAACCCTTCATTTTCACACAACCTAAACACCACTTCTCCCCCTCTTTGGCCGAACACACCACCATCTCCCTCTTCCTCCTTTCTTCTTCTTCTACTCTCTTCTTTCTTCTTTTGCTCGAGGACGAGCAAACCTTTTAAGTTTGGTGTGGTAAAAGCATTGCTTTTCCATAACCATTTATGGCATCCAAGGCCGGAGAAACCTCTAGAAAGAGGAAAGGGAAGGCAAAAGCTTCCACCTCCGAGTCATGGGAGATGGAGAGATTCACCTCAAGGGATGTACTTTCCTCCACAAGACTATTGGGAGCAACTGAACACCTCCCTAGGAGAATTGAGTTCCAACATGGGACAACTAAGGGTGGAGCACCAAGAACACTCCATTCTCCTCCATGAAATTAGAGAAGATCAAAGAATCATGAGAGAGGAGCAACAAAGACAAGGAAGAGACATTGAGGAGCTCAAGCACTCCATAAGACCTTCAAGAGGAAGAAAGAGCCGCCATCACTAAGGTGGACCCGTTCTTTGATTTCCTTGTTCTTTATTCTTCTGTTTTTCGAATTTTATGCTTATGTTTGTCCATGTTTGTGTCTTATGATCATTAGTGTCTTAGTATCAATGCCTTAAAGTTATGAATGTCCTATGAATCCATCACCTTTCTTAAAAGAAAACTGTTTTTATCACAAAAGAACAAGAAGTACAGGATTTCAAATTCATCTTTAAAACTAGCTTAATTAGTTTGATGTGGTGACAACACTTTTTGTTTTTTGAATGTATGCTTGAACAGTGCATATATCTTTTGAATTTGTTGTTCATGAATGTTAAAATTGTTGGCTTTTGAAAGAATGATGAAAAAGGAAACATGTTACTGAGGATCTGAAAAATCATAAAAATGATTCTTGAAGCAAGAAAAAGCAGTGAATACAAAAAAAAAAGAGAGAGAGAGAAAAACGAAAAAAAAGGAGAGAAAGAAAAAGAAAAAGAAAAAGAAAAAAATAAAGTTGTGATCCAAGGCAAAAAGAGTGTGCTTAAGAACCCTGGACACCTCTAATTGGGGACTTTAGCAAAGCTGAGTCACAATCTGAAAAGGTTCACCCAATTATGTGTCTGTGGCATGTATGTATCCGGTGGTAATACTGGAAAACAGAGTGCTTTGGGCCACGGCCAAGACTCAATAAGTAGCTGTGTTCAAGAATCATCATACTTAACTAAGAGAATCAATAACACTATCTGGATTCTGAGTTCCTAAAGAAGCCAATCATTCTGAATTTCAAAGGATAAAGTGAGATGCCAAAACTGTTCGGAGGCAAAAAGCTACTAGTCCCGCTCATCTAATTTGGAGCTAAGTTTCATTGATAATTTGGAGTCTATAGTATATTCTCTTCTTTTTATCTTATTTGATTTTCAGTTGCTTGAGGACAAGCAACAATTTAAGTTTGGTGTTGTGATGAGCGGATAATTTATACACTTTTTGGCATTGTTTTTAGTATGTTTTTAGTATCTTTTAGTTAGTTTTTATTATATTTTTATTAGTTTTTAGTTAAAATTCACTTTTCTGGACTTTACTATGAGTTTGTGTGTTTTTCTGTGATTTCAGGTATTTTCTGGCTGAAATTGAGGGACCTGAGCAAAAAATCTGATTCTGAGACCAAAAAGGACTGCAGATGCTGTTGGATTCTGACCTTCCTGCACTCGAAGTGGATTTTCTGGAGCTACAGAAGACCAATTGGCGCGCTCTCAACGGCTTTGGAAAGTAGACATCCTGGGCTTTCCAGCAATATATGATAGTCCATACTTTGCCCAAGATTTGATGGCCCAAACCGGCGTTCAAAGTCACCTCAGGAAATCCCAGCGTTAAACGCTGGAACTGGCACCCAAATGGGAGTTAAACGCCCAAACTGGCACTAAAGCTGGCGTTTAACTCCAAGAGGAATCTCTGCACGAAATTTGCTTCATTGCTCAGCCCAAGCACACACCAAGTGGGCCCGGAAGTGGATTTTTATGTCATTTACTCATTTCTGTACACCTTAGGTTACTAGTTTTCTATAAGTAGGACCTGTGACTATTGTATTAGAAATCTTTGGATCTTTAGGTCTTTGGATCTTTAGGTCTTGGGATCTTTATATCTTTTGATCACTTTAGATCTCTAGATCACTGGGAGGCTGGCCATTCGGCCATGCCTAGACCTTATGCTTATGTATTTTCAACGGTGGAGTTTCTACACACCATAGATTAAGGTGTGGAGCTCTGCTGTACCTCGAGTATTAATGCAATTACTATTGTTCTTCCATTCAATTCCGCTTGTTCTTTATCCAAGATATCACTTGTTCTTCAACCTGATGAAGGTGATGATTGACGCCCATCACCATTCTCACTCATGAACAAAGTGACTGACAACCACTCCTGTTCTACAAGCATTTGAGGCTTAGTGAATATCTCTTGGATTCCTGATTGCACGATGCATGGTTGATCGCCTGACAACCGAGTGCTCGCCTGACAAACGAGCCAGCCATTCCGTGAGGTCAGAGTCTTCGTGGTATAGGCAAGAACTGATGGCAGCATTCAAGAGAATCCGGAAGGTCTAACCTTGTCTGTGGTATTCTGAGTAGGATTCAATGACTGAATGACTGTGACGTGCTTCAAACCTGTAACTTACTGGGCGTTAGTGACAGACGCAAAAGAATCACTGGATTCTATTCCAGTAGGGGAGGGAACCACACCGGTGATTGGCAGCACTGTGACAGAGTGTGTGCATTAGCTTTCACTGCGAGGATGGGAGGTAGCTGCTGACAACAGTGAAACCCTACACGAGCTTGCCATGGAAAGGAGTAAGAAGAATTGGATGAAGACTGTAGGAAAGCAGAGAGACGGAAGGGAAGGCATCTTCATACGCTTATCTGAAGTTCCTACCAATGAATTACATAAGTATCACTATCTTTATCTTTTATGTTATTTTCGTTCATCACCATATACATTTGAGTTTGCCTGACTAAGATTTACAAGATGACCATAGCTTGCTTCAATACTAACAATCTCCGTGGGATCGACCCTTACTCGCGTAAGGTTTATTACTTGGACGACCCAGTGCACTTGCTGGTTAGTTGTGCGAAGTTGTGTAATGCCATGGTATTGAGCCACCAAGTTCTTGGAGCCATTACCGGGGATTATGAGAGTTGTGAAAAAGTATAGTTCACAATTTCGCGCACCAAGTTTTTGGCGCCGTTGCCGGGGATTGATCTTGTGTATGGACAACTGACGGTTCATCTTGTTGCTTAGATTAGGTATTATTTTTCTTCAGAGTTCTTAAGAATGAATTCTAGTGTTTCAATGTGATGTTCTTATCATCACCAAAGCTGATTGATCTTCATCAATTTAGTTCTTGAATGCAATGTCCTGCTGAAGCTTAGCCGGCCATGTCTAATTTCTTTAGACTAAAGCTTTAGACTAACATTGCATGATTCCTGGAATTCTCATTAAGAATTTTGATACCTTTATTTTCTTTTTCTACATAATTTTCGAAAAAATCCAAAAAAAAAATTATAAAATCATAAAATCCAAAAATATTTCTTTTTTGAGTCTAGAGTCTCATCTTAAGTTTAGTGTCAATTGCATGTTTCTGTTCTTATTGCATTCATGCATGTGTCCTCATTGATCTTCAAGTTGTTCTTGATGATTTCCTTGTTCTGATCTTTGAATTCTATTGACTTGAGTGTTTTGTGTGTCTCATATGCATTTTCGTTTTGTTAGTGTCAGTAGTATACAAACTGCTAAGTTTGGTGTCTTGCATGCATTGTCATTTGATTCTTGTTGCATTTTGGTTTGTCCTTATTATTAAAAATCCAAAAATATTTTTAATTTGTGTCTTTTCAAGTCAATAATACAGAGAATTGAAGATTCAGAACATACAGCAGAGGAATTGCACAGAAAAAGCTGGGCGTTCAAAACGCCCAGTGAAGAAGGACAGACTGGCGTTTAAACGCCAGCCAGGGTACCTGGTTGGGCGTTTAACGCCCAAAAGGGTAGCATTTTTGGCGTTAAACGCCAGAATGTATACCATTCTGGGCGTTTAACGCCAGGATGGCTAGGGGAGGAAGATTTTGTTTTCAAATCAGATTTTTTCTAAGTTTTCAAAATCTTTTCAAAATCAAATCTTTTTCAAATCAATTTTCAATCAAATCTTTTTCAAAATTAACTCCTTTCCTTTTTCAAAGATACTTATTAACAATTAATGATTTGATTGAACATTTTTTGCCTTTTCTGTTGAGGAAGGTTTTATGTTTGATTCATATCTTTTCTTGTTAGGCAAGTCATTAATTTTTAAAATCATATCTTTTCAAATTGTTTTCAAATCATATCTTTTAAAATTGTTTTCAAATCATATCTTCTCAATCACATCTTTTTAAAACCAATCATATCTTCTTAACCACATCTTTTTCAAAATAGTTTTCAATCAAATGTTTCTGATTTCTAATTTCAAAATCTTTTTCAAAAATCACTTGATTTCTTTTCCACTTTCATTTTCGAAAATTAAGTAATGTTTTTCAAAAATGTTTCCAAATTTCCCACTTAATTTTCGAAAATCACTTCCCTCCTTCTCACATCCTTCAATTTATGGACTAACACTATCCCTTAATGCAAAATTCGAACTCCATCTTCTTTGATAAGTTCGAATTTTCCACTTCTGTCTTCTACTCTTCTTTTCCTCTGACACTTCAAGGAATCTCTATACTGTGACATAGAGGATTCCACATTTTCTTGTTTCCTTCTCTTTCTTATGAGCAGGAGCAAAGACAAAGGCATTCTTGTTGAGGCTGATCTTGAACCTGAAAGGACCTTGAAGAGAAAGCTAAGAGAAGCCAAAGCACAACTCTCTTTAGAGCACCCGAACGAACTCTTCAAGGAAGAAGAACTCATGGCAGCCGAAAACAACAACAATGCCAACAATGCAAGGAAGGTGCTTGGTGACTTTACTGCACCTACTCCCGATTTCTATGGGAGAAGCATCTCTATCCCTGCCATTGGAGCAAACAACTTTGAGCTTAAGCCTCAATTAGTTTCTCTAATGCAACAGAATTGCAAGTTCCATGGACTTCCACTGGAAGATCCTCATCAGTTTTTAGCTGAATTCTTGCAAATCTGTGACACAGTCAAGACTAATGGGGTAGACCCTGAGGTCTACAGACTGATGCTATTCCCTTTTGCTGTAAGAGACAGAGCTAGAACATGGTTGGACTCTCAACCTAAAGAAAGCCTGGACTCTTGGGAAAAGCTAGTCAATGCCTTCTTGGCAAAGTTCTTTCCACCTCAAAAATTGAGTAAGCTTAGAGTGGAAGTCCAAACCTTCAGACAGAAGGAAGGAGAATCCCTCTATGAAGCTTGGGAAAGATACAAACAATTGATCAGAAAGTGTCCCACTGATATGCTTTCTGAATGGAGCATCATAGGTATTTTCTATGATGGTCTCTCTGAACTGTCCAAGATGTCTTTGGATAGCTCTTCTGGAGGATCTCTTCATCTGAAGAAGACGCCTACTGAAGCTCAAGAACTGATTGAAATGGTTGCAAATAACCAATTCATGTACACTTCTGAAAGAAATCCTGTGAACAATGGGACTAGTCAGATGAAAGGAGTTCTTGAGATTGACACTCTGAATGCCATATTGGCTCAGAACAAAATATTGACTCAACAAGTCAATATGATTTCTCAAAGTCTGTCTGGGATGCAAAATGCACCAAGCAGTACTAAGGAAGCTTCATCTGAGGAAGAAGCTTATGATCCTGAGAACCCTTCAATAGAAGAGGTGAATTACATGGGAGAACCCTATGGAAACACCTACAATCCTTCATGGAGGAATCATCCAAATCTTTCATGGAAGGATCAACAGAGACCTCAACAAGGTTTCAACAATAATAATGGTGGAAGGAACAGGTTTAGCAATAGCAAGCCTTTTCCATCATCTTCTCAGCAACAGACAGAGAGTTCTAAGCAGAATACCTCTGACTTAGCAACTATGGTCTCTGATCTGATCAAAACCACTCAAAGTTTCATGACTGAAACTAGGTCCTCCATCAGAAATCTGGAAGGACAAGTGGGTCAGCTGAGCAAGAAAATTACTGAACTCCCTCCAAGTACTCTTCCAAGCAATACAGAAGAAAATCCAAAAGGAGAGTGCAAAGCCATTAACATGGCCGAATTCTGGGAGGAAGAAGAGGCAGTGAACGCCACTGAGGAAGACCTCACTGAACGTCCACTGACCTCCAATGAGTTCCCCAATGAGGAACCTTGGGAATCTGAGGCTCAAACTGAGACCATAGAGATTCCATTGGACTTACTCCTGCCATTCATGAGCTCTGATGAGTATTCTTCCTCTGAAGAGGATGAGTATGTCACTGAAGAGCAAGTTGCTAAATACCTTGGAGCAATCATGAAGCTAAATGACAAGTTATTCGGAAATGAGACTTGGGAGGATGAATCCCCTTTGCTCACCAAAGAACTGAATGACTTGTCTAGGCAGAAACCACCTCAAAAGAGGCAAGATCCTGGGAAGTTTTCTATACCTTGTACCATAGGCACCATGACCTTCAAAAAGGCCTTGTGTGACTTAGGGTCAAGTGTAAACCTCATGCCCTTCTCTGTAATGGAGAAGTTAGGAATTTTAGAGGTGCAAGCTGCAAAAATCTCACTAGAGATGGCAGACAACTCAAGAAAACAAGCCTATGGACTTGTAGAGGATGTTCTTGTTAAAGTTGAAGACCATTACATCCCTACTGATTTCATAGTCCTAGAGACTGGGAAGTGCATGGATGAATCCATCATCCTTGGCAGACCCTTCCTGGCCACAGCAAAGGCTGTGATTGATGTTGATAGAGGAGAGTTGATCATTCAAGTGAATGAAGAATCCTTGGTGTTTAAGGCCCAAGGATATACCTCTGTCATCATGGAGAGGAAGCATGAAGGGCTTCTCTCAAAACAGAGCCAAACAGAGCCCCCACAATCAAACTCTAAGTTTGGTGTTGGGAGGCCACAACCAAACTCTAAGTTTGGTGTTGAACCCCCACATTCAAACTCTAAGTTTGGTGTTGGGAGGTTCCAACACGGTTCTGAGCATTTCTGAGGCTCCATGAGAGTCCTCTGTCAAGCTAGTGACACTAAAGAAGCGCTTGTTGGGAGGCAACCCAATGTTTTATAGTTAACTATTTTCTTTGTTATTTTATCTTTTTTGTAGGTTGATGATCATAAGAAGTCACAAAATCCATGAAAAAAGCAAAAACAGAATGAAAAATAGGAAGAAAAACAGCACACCCTGGAGGAAGAACTCACTGGCGTTTAAACGCCAGTGAGGCTAGCAGTTGGGCGTTTAACGCCCAGTCTGGCACCATTCTGGGCGTTTAACGCCAGAAAAGGGCACCAGACTGGCGTTAAACGCCAGGAAGGGGCAAGAACCTGGCGTTAAACGCCAGAAAGGGGCACCAGCCCGGCGTTTAACGCCAGAATTAGCTCAAAACGTGTTTTTGAGTGCCATTTGGTGCAGGGATGACTTTTCCTTGACACCTAAGGATCTGTGGACCCCACAGGATCCCCACCAACCCCACCACCCTCTCTCTTCTTCACCCATTCACCAATCACCTCAACACCCATATATAAACCCTTCTTCAACCCTTCATTTTCACACAACCTAAACACCACTTCTCCCCCTCTTTGGCCGAACACACCACCATCTCCCTCTTCCTCCTTTCTTCTTCTTCTACTCTCTTCTTTCTTCTTTTGCTCGAGGACGAGCAAACCTTTTAAGTTTGGTGTGGTAAAAGCATTGCTTTTCCATAACCATTTATGGCATCCAAGGCCGGAGAAACCTCTAGAAAGAGGAAAGGGAAGGCAAAAGCTTCCACCTCCGAGTCATGGGAGATGGAGAGATTCACCTCAAGGGATGTACTTTCCTCCACAAGACTATTGGGAGCAACTGAACACTTCCCTAGGAGAATTGAGTTCCAACATGGGACAACTAAGGGTGGAGCACCAAGAACACTCCATTCTCCTCCATGAAATTAGAGAAGATCAAAGAATCATGAGAGAGGAGCAACAAAGACAAGGAAGAGACATTGAGGAGCTCAAGCACTCCATAAGACCTTCAAGAGGAAGAAAGAGCCGCCATCACTAAGGTGGACCCGTTCTTTGATTTCCTTGTTCTTTATTCTTCTGTTTTTCGAATTTTATGCTTATGTTTGTCCATGTTTGTGTCTTATGATCATTAGTGTCTTAGTATCAATGCCTTAAAGTTATGAATGTCCTATGAATCCATCACCTTTCTTAAAAGAAAACTGTTTTTATCACAAAAGAACAAGAAGTACAGGATTTCAAATTAATCTTTAAAACTAGCTTAATTAGTTTGATGTGGTGACAACACTTTTTGTTTTTTGAATGTATGCTTGAACAGTGCATATATCTTTTGAATTTGTTGTTCATGAATGTTAAAATTGTTGGCTTTTGAAAGAATGATGAAAAAGGAAACATGTTACTGAGGATCTGAAAATTCATAAAAATGATTCTTGAAGCAAGAAAAAGCAGTGAATACAAAAAAAAGAGAGAGAGAGAGAAAAACGAAAAAAAAGGAGAGAAAGAAAAAGAAAAAGAAAAAGAAAAAAATAAAGTTGTGATCCAAGGCAAAAAGAGTGTGCTTAAGAACCCTGGACACCTCTAATTGGGGACTTTAGCAAAGCTGAGTCACAATCTGAAAAGGTTCACCCAATTATGTGTCTGTGGCATGTATGTATCCGGTGGTAATACTGGAAAACAGAGTGCTTTGGGCCACGGCCAAGACTCAATAAGTAGCTGTGTTCAAGAATCATCATACTTAACTAAGAGAATCAATAACACTATCTGGATTCTGAGTTCCTAAAGAAGCCAATCATTCTGAATTTCAAAGGATAAAGTGAGATGCCAAAACTGTTCGGAGGCAAAAAGCTACTAGTCCCGCTCATCTAATTTGGAGCTAAGTTTCATTGATAATTTGGAGTCTATAGTATATTCTCTTCTTTTTATCTTATTTGATTTTCAGTTGCTTGAGGACAAGCAACAATTTAAGTTTGGTGTTGTGATGAGCGGATAATTTATACACTTTTTGGCATTGTTTTTAGTATGTTTTTAGTATCTTTTAGTTAGTTTTTATTATATTTTTATTAGTTTTTAGTTAAAATTCACTTTTCTGGACTTTACTATGAGTTTGTGTGTTTTTCTGTGATTTCAGGTATTTTCTGGCTGAAATTGAGGGACCTGAGCAAAAAATCTGATTCTGAGACCAAAAAGGACTGCAGATGCTGTTGGATTCTGACCTCCCTGCACTCGAAGTGGATTTTCTGGAGCTACAGAAGCCCAATTGGCGCGCTCTCAACGGCTTTGGAAAGTAGACATCCTGGGCTTTCCAGCAATATATGATAGTCCATACTTTGCCCAAGATTTGATGGCCCAAACCGGCGTTCAAAGTCACCTCAGGAAATCCCAGCGTTAAACGCTGGAACTGGCACCCAAATGGGAGTTAAACGCCCAAACTGGCACTAAAGCTGGCGTTTAACTCCAAGAGGAGTCTCTGCACGAAATTTGCTTCATTGCTCAGCCCAAGCACACACCAAGTGGGCCCGGAAGTGGATTTTTATGTCATTTACTCATTTCTGTACACCTTAGGTTACTAGTTTTCTATAAGTAGGACCTGTGACTATTGTATTAGAAATCTTTGGATCTTTAGGTCTTTGGATCTTTAGGTCTTGGGATCTTTATATCTTTTGATCACTTTAGATCTCTAGATCACTGGGAGGCTGGCCATTCGGCCATGCCTAGACCTTATGCTTATGTATTTTCAACGGTGGAGTTTCTACACACCATAGATTAAGGTGTGGAGCTCTGCTGTACCTCGAGTATTAATGCAATTACTATTGTTCTTCCATTCAATTCCGCTTGTTCTTTATCCAAGATATCACTTGTTCTTCAACCTGATGAAGGTGATGATTGACGCCCATCACCATTCTCACTCATGAACAAAGTGACTGACAACCACTCTTGTTCTACAAGCATTTGAGGCTTAGTGAATATCTCTTGGATTCCTGATTGCACGATGCATGGTTGATCGCCTGACAACCGAGTGCTCGCCTGACAAACGAGCCAGCCATTTCGTGAGGTCAGAGTCTTCGTGGTATAGGCAAGAACTGATGGCAGCATTCAAGAGAATCCGGAAGGTCTAACCTTGTCTGTGGTATTCTGAGTAGGATTCAATGACTGAATGACTGTGACGTGCTTCAAACCTATAACTTACTGGGCGTTAGTGACAGACGCAAAAGAATCACTGGATTCTATTCCAGTAGGGGAGGGAACCACACCGGTGATTGGCAGCACTGTGACAGAGTGTGTGCATTAGCTTTCACTGCGAGGATGGGAGGTAGCTGCTGACAACAGTGAAACCCTACACGAGCTTGCCATGGAAAGGAGTAAGAAGAATTGGATGAAGACTGTAGGAAAGCAGAGAGACGGAAGGGAAGGCATCTTCATACGCTTATCTGAAGTTCCTACCAATGAATTACATAAGTATCACTATCTTTATCTTTTATGTTATTTTTGTTCATCACCATATACATTTGAGTTTGCCTGACTAAGATTTACAAGATGACCATAGCTTGCTTCAATACTAACAATCTCCGTGGGATCGACCCTTACTCGCGTAAGGTTTATTACTTGGACGACCCAGTGCACTTGCTGGTTAGTTGTGCGAAGTTGTGTAATGCCATGGTATTGAGCCACCAAGTTCTTGGAGCCATTACCGGGGATTATGAGAGTTGTGAAAAAGTATAGTTCACAATTTCGCGCACCACTAACCAAGGATTCAACTTGGGATTTTAAATTTGTTTTTCTGCTTAAGGCTAGTGTTGTGGTTTATAGAATAAGAGGGAATTAAAGGCTCAAGGGGGCTAACAAGGGTGATGTAAAAGGTAGGCTAATTTTGGGATAAGTGAGTTAGAATCAAACAATGGCCTCAATCATATGCAAGCATGTAAATATATTAGATATTGGACATATAGAATGGAACAAAGCAAAGATTACAATTATAGAGAAGAAAATACACAAGAATAAAAATTTATGGTTAAATAATGTAACCATATAAATAAGCTTAAAATCTCACAGGTTGTATGTTCTTTGGCTCAAAAACCATATTCCAAATACAACTTCAAAACAAGTTTAACACAAATTTTTCAAATTAAATTAGTGAAATTTTTCAAAAAAAAATAGGGTCTTAAAAGAAATTTATTACTTTAACCAAGTAGTAACTAAATGCATAAAATCAAACAAATATGCAAATGCAATAATGAACTACCAAATAAAATAAAATATTGGTGTTGAAATAGGAAATAACTAACCCATGGAGATCGGTATCGACCTCCCCACACTTAAAGATTGCACCGTCCTCGGTGCTTGCTGATGTGCAGGTGGACGGGTGGTTCCAACTGATGCTTTTCTTCAAGGATTGTGCAGATGGACTTGTTTGTCTCCCCTTTTAGAAGTTCCTCCCTTTTTCCGTCGTCGGTGGCCAGCCTGAAAGAAGAGAAAAAGAAGAATAGTAACCCAGAGATAAGGATAAGAACATAAATAAAATATGGGTGTTAATGCCAAATAATAAAGGTCTCAATTGCATGGTAGCTACAACATGCAAGTGAGGAAACAATAAAAGCACATGGCATACTAGTGGTGCAAAATTTTGCAACAATTAGGGAGAGTGTGGGTAAGGAGAGGTAATGTAAATTCATGTCAATGCAAAATTAATACAGGTATAAAAGATAGGCATTGATTTAAATAATATTACCTAACCAGAATAAAACAAGTCACTAAGCACCCAAAATAATTCAAGAGAAGATGCAACAAATAAATAAGAAAATTTTAACACCAAAGAAAAAATAATGAAATTAGAAAACAAAAGAAAAATATGCACTAAATTAAAATGCAATGAATGAAATATGCAAATAAATTAAGTAAAATAAAATGAAAGATAAAAAGAATGAGAAGAGAAAGAAGGGGAGAAGAAGCAAAGAAGAGAGGAGGAATATAGAATAAGAAAAGATAGAAAAAAATTAGGATTAGAGAAGAAAAGATAAGAAAATTGGCACTGATCTGGATAGGTTGTGCGATGCTGGCGACGCAGTCGCGTGGGTGACGCGGCCGCGTGGGGCATAATAAGTTCAGGTGACGCGGACGCATGGGGCACGCGAATGCGTGGCCTAATTTGTGCGATTGGCGCGAGTGCAGCCTTGCGTTCGCGCAACTCTCTGTTCGAAACTCTTTTTGCCAATTTTTAGGGTGACGCGGTCGCGTGGTTGACGCGAACGCGTGGGTGTCCAAGATTGGAGGATGACGCGGACGCGTGGGGCACGCGTTCGTGTGGTAAGGCTTGTGCGTCTAGCGCCAGTCCAGCCTTACTCCAACAGAACTTTCGGCCATGTACCCCTTTTACGTCGATTACCAGGTTACGGGGCCGCGTGGGTGACACGGACGCGTGGGAGGCGTGGTTCCCATGTGACGCGGACGCGTCAGCGACGCGGTCGCGTGGGTCAGATTGTACCAAAAGCACGCCTCCAGCCACGCTTTCGCGTGACTCTCTGTTCACTTTTCTTTTCTCCTAATGCACTTGTGACGTGGACGCGTCGCGTGCGTTTTTTTTTTTTAATGCAAAATGCAATTATGCAGTATGCAGTGCTAAATGCAAATGTTATGAATGGCATCCAGCTTCAATAGGAATAAAACAATATAAAATAAATAAAACGAAATAAAATGGAAACAAGAGCGATCATACCATGGTGGGTTGTCTCCCACCTAGCACTTTTAGTTAAAGTCCTTAAGTTGGACATTTGATGAGCTTCCTGCTATGGTGGCTTGTGCTTGAATTCGTCCAGAAATCTCCACCAATGTTTGGAATTCCAACAGCCTCCGGGGTCCCAAACAAGGCATGTAAAGCCCTTAGGTGAGTTCAAACAGGCTTCAAGGCTCCTGGGGTGTTGAATGTCAGAACAGACTCCAGGATCCCAAACTTTTCTTCTACACCCGTCTTTGTCTTGATCTACATCTTTCCAGCCGGGTGGTGAGTAGTCTGAATTCTCACTGCAGTGACCAAACAGCTTTCGAGATCCTTTAAATTGAGCTTGACACCAATCCTTGCACCTCAAATTGAAGTGCGAAGCCTCATTGAATCTTGCATACCAGCGCTGTGTGCGAGTCATTTCCCTCTTGCTCTTAAAGCCGTAAAGAGCTCTAAGCTGGCCATCTGTTTTAAATAAACCATATTCAAGTGGAAAAGTAAAGATAAAAGCTAAGAATTTTACCCACTTGAAGTCTGTATTGGGTGGTAATGGCCTTGGGATAGGTGTTTCTAGTGGTTCTGCAAGCTCTACTCCCTTGTGGTCTTCTGTGAATTCCTCCACTTCTTTGCAAATTTCTTCAACTTCAACCATGTCTTGATCAAAGTCATTGATATCTTCCTCATCACTTGAGTCATACATAGGAGGTTGAGAAAAGTCGACATCTGCATCATCTTCGTATTCACTTGGGGAAGATTCTTCAGTCTCAAAGAATTCACTTGCGGATACAAGTTCGTCACTAGGAGGACTTGACTGGTGACTATCATCATCAAAGAAACATGCGTCTTGAGTTACTCCATCCAGTTCTTCATAAGATATCTGCATTGGAGGTTGTGCAACATCCTCTTTAGCGTCAGTTGTAACATCCTTGACGGGGTCTTCCATAACTCTGTATTCCCTAGGAGGTTCAGCATCTCCTAAATCTTCAACCAACTCTTCTTCTTCTGCAATGACAGCGCCCTCTACTTGTTCCAGTTCGAAGTTGTGCTCTATGCTGTCCACTGGAGTTCCTTGTGTCTTCTTCACAATACTTTCTTCATTAGATTCTCCATATGAAGCCATGGGAGTCTGTTGAGTGGTTGAATGTCTAGAAGATAGTTAATTTATTGCTTGCTCCAGTTGCTGAAGGGTTGTATTGAATTGGTTTACTGATTCTTCGAAGTGAACTTGTGATTCTTGGCTTGATGGATATGAACATGGTTTGTAGGAGAGTGGTGGTTCTTGGGAGTGATTGAATTGCTATTGGGGTGGATAAGGATCATGTGGTAGTGAATGGTAAAAAGAAGCTTGTGAGTGTGGTGGATTGGGGCTGTGTTGGAAGGATGGTCTCTGAGCACAGGGTGGGGCTTGTTGGTAGCTACAAGGCGGTCCACCGAATTTATCAGTTGGACATGCATTGTAAAATGGTCTTTGTCCATGGTATCTAGGATGGTGTTGTTGCCTGAAGGGTTGGTTAGATCCTTGTGGCTCCATCCATCTTTGATTGCTTAGACCTTGATGCATAGTCCTGTTATAGTTTCCATTCCTTGCAACAAAATTAGAACCAAACTCAAAGCGAGAGGGGTGAGAATTCATAATAGTTATCAGAAATAAGAGGGAAGAGAGAAAACAAATAAACAAGCAAAACAAAATTTATTATATTTTTTCTTTATAAAAAATATTTACAATAACCAATAATAAGGCACACGTTTGCAATTCCCCGGCAACGGCGCCATTTTGACGTTAGGATTTTTTGCTAGTAAAGAATTTATAAAAATATTCGCGTTGTAGATATAGCTTCTAAACTAACAGAAATCCCTTCGTACAAAAGTTTTGGTTGTCACAAGTAACAAACCCCTAAATAAATTGATAACCGAAGTATTTAAACCTTGGGTCGTCTTCTCAAGGAATTGCAGGGAGGTATATTCTTGTTATTGGCTATGAAAAAGGTAAAATTGGGGGTTTGGAATTAAGGAAGAAGTATGACAAGTAATTTAAATGACAATTAAAATAAATAAATACTGTAAAGTAAACTTTTGGCAAGGTATGAGAAATTGGAAGTCCAGACTTAGTTATTCTTATCAATAATAATGAAAGTTGAATCTTAATTCCACTTAGTTAACCTTTGCTAAAGCAAAGGAAAGTCAAGGGACTAATTAGTTAGACCTTCGAATCCTATTTATTTCCTAAGAAAAGGTTGGGATTATTGAAGTTTAATTCAATTAGCAAAGATAACAGTTATCAATTATGTTGAGCTAAGATAACTCCTGAGTTACTAATTTCTTAAGACCATAAAGGTGTAGAAAGTTAAATTAAAATCATCAATATCTGGAATACCTCAAATAACAATACATTCAAAGCAATAAAATCTAACATGGAAAAGTTCATAAGCCAATTGGGCAACATAAATCAAGTATAAATGAAAGCATTTAAGTATCTCAAAGTAGAAGAGAAGTCAAAATAAAGAAATATTGAACCTGATGTGAAGATGAGATAAATTCCTAATTTCTAAAAATCCTAATCCTAAATTCTAAGAGAGAGGAGAGAGCCTCTCTCTCTAAAAACTACATCTAAACTATGAAAAGTGAATTATGAAAGCCGGGTTTTGAATGGATGCATTCCCTCACTTTATAGCCTCTAATCTGTGTGTTCTAGGCTGAAAACTGGGTCAAAAACAGCCCAGAAATCACTCCCAGCACTTTCTGGTCCGTACAAGTCGCAGAAGAGTGACGCGGAGGCGTCTCCACGCGTTAGCGTGGGTTGTGTTCCTGTCAGGTCATGCGGCCACGTGATCCACGCGTTCGCGTCACCTGGCGTCGAGGCAGCTATGGCAAATTATATATCGTTACGATGCCCCGGACGTTAGCTTTCCAACACAACTAGAACCATCTCATTTGGACCTTTGTAGCTTAAGTTATGGTTGTTTGAGTGTGAAGAGGGCAGGCTGGACAGCTTAGCAATTTCTTCAACTTCTTGTATTTCTTCCACTTTTGCATGCTTCCTTTCCATCCTCTGAGCCATTCATGCCCTGTAATCCCTGAAATCACTTAACACACATATCACGTCATCTAATGGTAATAAAAGAGGATTAATATTAACAAATATAAGACCAAAGAAGCATGTTTTCAATCATAGCACAAAATCTGGAAGGAAAACGTAAACTCATGCAAATAGTATGAATAAGTAGGTAAAGAGTTGATAAAAACCACTCAATTGAGCATAAGATAAACCATAAAATAGTGATTTATCAACCACACAGAACTTTACCTCCCATACTTTCCATCACAATCGTACCTTAACTAACGCCTATCTTCTCTTTTTCTTTCCTTCCTAATTCATGGCTTCCCCAAGTTCTAGAAGAAGGAAAGGAAAGGAACTAGCTATAGTTGAACCACCAACCTATGTTACCAAGAGATTTAAATCTCAATTTCATGAATCAATATATCACAGGTTGATGGAATCAAAGAAAGTCATTCCAGAGATGGGGTTCAAATTGAAAGAGGGAGAGTATCCCATAATGAGAAGGATAACTAAAGAGAGGAGATGGAAACTTTTGTGTGAACCTCTCACAGACATCAGTACAATCATGATAAGGGAGTTTTATGCAAATGCTGTGAGGACATGCAAAGACAACCATCCCTATAAGAGCTATGTTAGGAGGGTTGAGGTAGATTTCTGCCCATCATCCATCATGAGAGTCCTACAGATGAGAGTGATAACCTATGGCGAACCCAGCTTTGATGAAAGACTGGAGGGTGAGAATGACCCTGATGAGATATTAAATGGGTTATGCTTTGAAGGTAAGGACTGGGAAAGGGACTCAGAAGGAACCCCAAGCCACTTAAAGAGAATGGATCTCATACCTGAAGCCAAGGGTTGGTATGAGATAGTGAAAAGATCCATCCTCCCTACTGCAAATACATCTGAAGCCACAATCAAGAGAGCAATCCTGACATATTGCATCCTGAGGGAAGGATAAATCAACATCCCACAGATCATAGCAGATAGTATTCAAGAGATGGCTGAGGATACTAGCAAATCAAGTAGACTTGGTCACCCAAGCACTATTCTGAGGCTGTGCAAAAGAGCAGGGGTACTCTTTGAGGATGAAGATACAGAGAAGGTAAAAGAAAGTAGAGGAATCACTAAGCAAAGAATGGATGGTGTTGCTGACACCCAAGAAGAGAGAAGAGATCAAGGAAGGAGAAGGAGACCACAAGTGGGGGAAGAGCAAGCTTCTGGTGCAATGGACTTGAGCCAAATGCAAAGAGCCGTTAAAGAAATGTCTCAATACTATATGAGAGCACAGGAGCAACAACAGGAGCACTACTTAAGGCAACAAGAGCAATACTTGAAAGCCCAAGAGTAACAAGAGCATTGGCAGCAGCAAATGATGGAGAAGCAAGAAAGCTTCCAACTCAAGATGTTAGAGCAACAAAGAGAGTTTCAAGCAAGAATCTTGGAGGGGCAAAGGGAACAATCCACAAACTTTCAAGAATCATTTAATAGATTGTCCTTACGCCAAGCCAAGTATCGGGAGTACACTCAAAATCTCTATCAATGGAAGAATATATATATCATACTGTTGGAGAGCATAGAAACCTGGACATAATGGAGTAAGATATAGAAGCTCAAGCAAAGTTGGACTATGTAGTCCATAGTGTGCCAACATTGAACCAACAGATCAAGCCATTTGAGCAATGCCAAGAGTTGGTAGACCATCAAAGAGCAAAAGCCAACAAGAATATAGCACACATGCAATGAGGATTAGAGGAGGCTGGACTCTCGGGTCAAGTAAACCACATTTGGGATCATAGGTGCCCTGTTGAAGAACCCCAAGAAGCACACAAGAAGAGGAAGAAGAAAGGAGAATCTAGCAAGGGACAAGAGCATAACAACTAGAGGTGGTGGAGTTCCTTTCATGTTTTTAGTTAAATAAGGATGATGCATATCTGAAACATGATATGCCTCCAAATATTGTATGTTCTGCACTTTCATGTTTTAGTAGATTTCTTATTAGGATCTACATAATGCTTGTCTTCATTTTCACATGCTTACAATCATGTCTTGTTTCCCTTTTTGCATCAATAAGAGAAGATGTTTGAAATAGAAAGTGATTGTCCAATGTGGTAGGAATTAGAATGAAGTTTAGTGGTGGTCATTGTTTGATTTGATGATGAGTTCAATAATAAAAGCTGCATAATAGAATGTTCTTTGTAGTGTGAACTAAGTTGCTGTTATAAAACCTGTCATTAATGAACTCCCCTGAAAAAAAAACAAAGAAAAGTGAGAAAAAAAAAGAAAAGAAAAAGCCAAGAAGTGGCAAAGAAACAAACTATAAGGCTAGATACCAATAGCTTGAACCTTAGGACATATGCCTGTGGTGCTTCTTGTACTAGGATATGCTTGGACAATTAGGTTCTGAGGAGTCTTCTAAAACTTGGTAACTTTGATTAACTAATCCGGGATTGCCAACCGAAAGTCCATTATCAAGAGCAACCTAGCTACAAAGCATTTAGTAACCCAAAGAGGTGCTGGGTATCAATGTTTCTAAGAAGATTTGTGAGCCAAGTGTCTGTAGTGAAGAAGTGTTGAGAAGAATTGAGCCAAAGGCTGCTGCAACACTTGACACCAAACTGTCATTAAAAAATAAGCTTTCTAAGCAAAATAAAGAAAGAAAAAGTTAACAGGGATCAATCAAAGAGCAAGGAAATATAGCAGCAACTCTAGTGAATCTTAAAAGGGACATTTCTTATCTATCAGCAAAGAATAAGTGAGCTGTATCTTGTCTGCATAAAACCCCATGAATCAAATTCAATTACCTGCTAAATAAGGACATGTATGCTTCTCTATTTCATTTCATTCCTTCTCATATTTAGTGTTTGCTTGGGGACAAGCAAGTTTTAAGTTTGGTTTTGTGATGACAAGTCATCTTATGCTAGTTTTACAAGTATTTTTCATTAGTTTTATTAGTTTTTATAAATGAATGCAGCGTTCAAAGAGTAAACGCCCATGGAAACAATTGACTCAACCAAAGCGCAACGCAAGAAATGGCTAGCATTCATTGAAGTGAACTCAGCGTTCACTTTTGTGAACTTTTGCGTGTGAGAAACTTCGAAGAGGGAACCAAAGAGCGTTCAACCAAGAAGCCAAGTTCACTCAAGTGAACTTCACGTTCACAAAAGTGAATGTTTTCGTGCTCTTGGCCAAGGAGAGCAAGGCGCGCCCAAGGAAACAAAGGAAGGGTAGCGCTAAAAAATTATAGCGCAGCGCTCACAAGAGGCAATGCAAAGGTTCGAAAAGGGAGCGCCTAAGAGGGGAACTCGCGCATCAAAGTGCTAGCCAAGGAGGTAGCATTCAAAGAAGTGAACGCTACATTCACTCTTGCCACCTTTTTCGTGCTCTTGCCCAAGGAAATTAAGGAAGCGCAACGCTCACACCAAGGTTCGAAGAGGGAACCAAGGTAGCGCGCAACAAAAGAAGCAGCGCTCACTAGGGAAGGCAATGTAGCGCCCAAACAAGGCACGCACTAAAGGGAGCGCCAAGGATCAAAGAGGGAGCGCGCACCATGAAGACATGTGCTCAAGGAAGGCACGCACCAAGGGAAGTAGTAGCGCTCATGCTTCGAGTGCAGCATTCACTTTGTGAGCGCTAGTTGATACGTAAAAATTAAGATTTCACGTAATTACCGGCAAGTATACCGGATCGTATCAAGTAGTAAGACTCACTAAGAGTGAGGTCGATCCCACGAGGATTGGTAGATTAAGCAACTTTAGTTAAATGGTAAGTTTAGTCAAGCGAACATGATTTTGATTTTATGAGCAATGTGACTTTTGAACATAATTACAGGAATTTAAATGGCAATTAAGAACAAGAATGTAGAAATAAAATGGAAGTAAATAACTGAAACTTAAATTGCAAGAAACTTAAATAACATCAAAGATAAATGGCAAGGAATTAAAGGGTGCAGAAATTTAAAGAACATAAAAGTAAATGGCAAGAAGTAGATGAACAGAATGTAAATAACAAGAGTAGTAAATAGACAGAATGTAGAAAGAGATTGGGAAATGGGTAATCAAATAACTAGAGCAAGAGAAATGAGAATTAATGATAGAGAGGATCATTAGGGATTAGAGATGTTAGTTTTCATGAATTGATGTTAGTCAGATCTTTCTCAATCATGGGTATAGATCCATGGCAAATGGGTGATTGAATCCCAATCTCTTGGTGATTCAATCTCTCTCAACATAACCAATTGCCACTCTCGTGATCTAATTGTTCATGAGAAGAGATGAAGCTCAATTTTAATCCAGCCACACAATGTCCAAAATCTCAACCAAGGAGAGTTACATCTCACATACTAACCAAGGTATATTGATTGAGGAAATCATGAGAGGATGAACTCTAAACTGAATTATGTGGCTCATTCATCAAATTCACCACATAATTCATATAGATTAACCCCTCTCTCGATGGCGGTTGAATCTTTGAAGAACAAGAGTTCCCTCTTTAGATCAACCACTAAAATTGAGAAAGAGAAGATGGGTTCACCTATTCATTCCAACCAACAGAGCTCCTCCCCCTAATGAAAGGGGTTTAGTGAATCATAGCTCCAATTTCAACAACAATTACCATCAATCAGAGTTAAACTAAATTGCAAAGAAAGATGAAGAAGAAGAGGTAAATGCTTGAAGATTAAGAAAAATGAAGAAGATAAGTTCCAAGATGAACTAAGAGTAGCTCTCTGGGTCTTCTCTCGGAAGTACCAAAAGAGTTTTCAAAATACAAGTGCTAAAAAGTGTCAAAATGTTTAAGTGTCAAAAATAAAAAAAGTGTAAAAGTCCCTCCAAAGTACAAACTCAATCTCTATTTATACTAGTCCTAAAGCTCTTCAGAGATCTCCAATTTGGGTTATCAATGTGGGCTTTCTCATTGTTGAATTCTTGGCTCAATTGGAAGTGTTGCTAGACTTGGAAGGGAAGAGTTCATTCATCATGTTTCTGGCCCATTGGCTTGGCGTTATTGGCACTAACTCCAGGCCAAATGCACGTTGGCAACGTGCTTGACATTTTCCTGGAAGTGAAGTATGAGACTTGGGCGTTGCTAGCCCAAGTTGTTGCAAACAACTTGCTTTTCCTCTTCTTGGCTCTACTTTCATGCTAAATGTAGCCCAGAATTTGAGTGTCAACCTTCAGCCTCCATATGGACTATTATACATCATTGGAAAGCTCTTGATGTCTATTTTCTAATGCCACTGGAATCACCTCAATTGGACTTTTCTAGCTCAAGTTATGGTTCCTCAAAGAAGGTAAGGTCAAGCTGCCAAGTTGTTGCCAAGTTGTTGCCAAAAACGCACCTTAAACCCCAAGTTGGCAACGTGCTCGTGCCTTACTCTCCCAAGGCAAGGGCTTGGGGCTGGCGTTGTTGCAAAACACGCCCCCTATCTAGCACGTTGGCAACGTGCTCGAGCCACACTCCTAGGCTAATCTCTAGCCTTCTTGAATTTCACTTCATGTTCTTGTTTTTAGGGCCTAAAGATGACTCTGGTTTGGCTTCAATTTTGTGCTTCACCATAGACTATTATATATGGTTGGAAAGCTCTGATTGTCAGCTTTCCAATGCAACTGGAAGCACTCAATTTGGATCTCTGTAGCTCAAGATATCTTCCATTGAAGAGGACATGGTCAGGCTGCCTTGTTGGAGTTGTTGTGAATAACGCCCATACATTTCAAGTTAGCAACGTGCACCACAATTTCCTGGCGTTGTTGTGAATAACTCCTTCTCTTTAGCACGTTGGCAACGTGCTCGAGCCTTTCTCAAGGCTCCATGCTTGCTTCCTGGCGTTGGCAACGTGCATGGCAAGGCCAATGGGCGTTGGCAACGTGCATGGCATGCTTGTGGGCGTTGGCAACTTGAATGGTGCCTCTCCCTGGCGTTAGCAACTTGAATGGTGCCTCTCCCTGGCGTTAGCAACGTGAATGGTGAGGCTTGGCGTTGGCAACGCCCATCCAGCGTTGGCAACGTGAGTGGTGCGCCAATGGGCGTTTAGAATGCTGGTTGGTGCGCCATTGAGCGTTTGGCAGCCTGGTTGGTGCGCCAATGGGCGTTTGGCAGCCTGGTTGGCACCAAAACTTGGTGCCTAGCCAAACTTTCTTGTGTGGCGTTGGCAACGCCATTCTTGAGTTGGCAACGCCAGCTCCTTTTCTTCCATGGCTCCATTTGTTGCTTGGTTGTGTGGCGTTGGCAACGCCCATCTTGAGTTGGCAACGCCAGCTCCTTTTCTTCCAGGGCCAAGCTTGATTGTTTGGCGTTGTTAGCCTGCGTTGTCCTCAAAAACGCCCCTCATCTCTAGGCTGGCAACGTGCTCGAGGCTCCAAATTAGCTCTCTAAGATTGCTTGGGTGGGCGTTGGCAACTTGGTTCTAGAGTTGGCAACGCCAACCTTGCTTCCAGGGCCAAGTTTGCTTGCTTGTGGCTTGTGTGTGGCGTTGGCAACTTGGTTCTAGAGTTGGCAACGCCAACCTTGCTTCCAGGGCCAAGTTTGCTTGCTTGTGGCTTGTGTGTGGCGTTGGCAACTTGGTTCTAGAGTTGGCAACGCCAACCTTGCTTCCAGGGTTGCCAAGCTTGCTTGGTATGATTGTGTGTGGCGTTGGCAACGCCAATCCCAAGTTGGCAACGCCAACTTCTTGCCTTGGTTGCCTCCAGGGCTAAGCTTGCCTTGTGTTGTGGAGTTGGCAACGCCAATCCCAAGTTGGCAACGCCAACTTCTTGCCTTGGTTGCCTCCAGGGCCAAGCTTGCCTTGTGTTGTGGAGTTGGCAACTCCAATCCCAAGTTGGCAACGCCAACTTCTTGCCCAGCTTGCATCATTCTTGCTTCCATGCTTCCTTGTTTCATCACCTATCATCAACAAGGGAAATAGCTTCAAAGTCTTACCAATTCAAGCAATAAATTTCATGAGATTCATTCATACTCATTCATATATGCATTCCTTAAATCATTTGCATGAATTTGGCTAGAATTAACATGTTCCTTGATATCATCATGCATGGAAACAAAACTCATAAAAGGACTTGTTTATTAAGAGAAAATGAGTGAATTTAAGCTAAAACTAACTAAACTAACTAACTAATAAAGCAAATATGCACTTGCATCACAACACCAAACTTAAAGTATTGCTTGTCCTCAAGCAAAATATAAAGGACTTTGTCACAAGAGTTTAAGATGTAAGACTTGAATGTTCTTCCAGAGAGTAATTTCTCATTGAGCATGTCATCCTCACTTATGTGGTCATTAATTTATTGTAATTGAACACAACTATTAAACTTTTTCAATTAAAATGCTTGCTTCACTACTAAATTGGTTAACTTCACTAGACTTCTTTCATACCTTAGCACATGATCCTTGAACCAATTTTTTGCTTATTTCTTTTTCCCTCTTTTTTTTTTTTTCAATTAAGCTCGAAATCTTGTCTTAAGGCGGCTCTTTAGCATAAGCTTTCAATCAACAATCCCAAACCAGTTGGTTCAAGTTGTTAAGTGTTGAGACACTCTTAAAGATTTACTCACTCAAGCCTCTTTCCTTAACACATTCAGTCACAGGCATATAACATTGAAATTTTTGTTTGGATAGTGGTGTCCAGCACCTCTTTGGGTTGCTAAATGTTCTGTTATAGAGCTACTCTTGATTGTGGGTTTTCAATCGATAATCCCGAGTTAGTTAACTCAAGTTACCGGGTGATGAAGCACCCCTCGGATTTACTAGCCCAAGTATATCTCTTAACATCAATCACCACAGACACATATCCAAATTTTGTCATTGATGCCTAGCCTTTCATTCTTTGTACTCTATTTTCTTTATTGTCAAGGTTATTTGTGCTTTTACTATTAAAGTCTTTGTGATCCTTAACCAAACTAGTTTTGTATAGTAAGCATTCTTTTGAGTTCATTGAACCTTGATTCTTTCACAATAAATATACTAGCACTTTTCCTATGGGACAACATGATCCTTTTTAAGCTAGATTTCTCTCTGTTCTTGCTCAAACTACATCTTTTATTCCAATGACAAGTAAAAGTATTAAAGACAAGCAACCATTCCAAATCTGTGAGTGGTGATGCATGGAATGGGCGACATAAAAGACAATGCTTCAAAAAGAAAATGCATCCTAGAAGGTATACCATCTTTCAGACATACATCTTCTTTATTTAATAAAACATAAAGAAAAACATAGGAACTTCACCACCTTTAGTCTTCATGTCCCTTTTCCTTTGCTTGATTCTCCTTGCTTTCCTTTGCCCTTTGGATCTTCTTTCTTTTTGCTTCTCCGTTCTGCTTGTTGTTGTGTTGTTGCATCTCCCTTTGAATCTTCTTTCTTTTTGCTCCTCCTTTCTCCTTGTTGTTGTGTCATTGCATTCCCCTTTGGATCTTCTTTTTGCCAATTCCTGAGCTTATCATTGTCTCCTGTAGCCTCTGTTGATTGAATCTCACCCTTGCTAGTTCTTGCTGTTCAAATATCTCCCGAGCCTCATTAAAACATTTGATTTGTGGGTTGATCAATGGGGGTGTGGAACAGAGGTAACTAAGCTTTTCTTGGGTGCATATGTCATAGTCAAGTCTGTCCTTGTGCCTGGCTTCCTTGAACATTCTGTTTTCATTGAAATCTCTGTAGAGTGTTTCATGTCTAGCATCCAACCTATGGAGAAGTTCTCTTTGCTGAGCTTGCTCTATCCTTAGTTGAGCTTGTTCTTGTATCACTTTCTCCATGGCTTTTTCATGTTCCATAGTTGAATTGTTGATGGCTTCCTGCATCTTGGCATATTGTTCTTGTTGTAGTTCCATCATGTGTGCTTGGTACTCATTTTGTTGGTTCATCCATTGAACTTGAACCCCTCTTTGTTGGTCCATCAATTGCCAAAGGTCCCTTTGTTGTTGTGCTTGTTCCTCTTGGCTTCTTTGAATTTGTGAATATTGCCCAGAAATTCCTTCCAAGGCGGCTTGGAGTTGGTTCATGTTCAAGGTGTGAGATTCATCCATTTCTTGAGGCTCCTCCTCTTGTCGTACTTCCTTCCTTTTCTTCCTTCTTGCTAAAGGTTGCCTTTCCAATTGGGTTGTGGTGATGAAGTCCAACCTTTCTTTGGTGAGAGGCTTTCCAATGGAGACCAAATCAGTTTCTCCAAATTCTTCAAGAGGCACTCCAGCTTCTTCACATAGGCGCAGAATAGTACTAGGATATCCTAGCCAGCTGTCCTGTTTGACCTTTTGAGCTATTTCAATGATGTTCTTGGCTATAATGTCTCCAACATTGATTTCCCCTCCTTTCATTATGCAATGGATCATTATAGCTCTATTCACCGTTACCTCAGAGTTATTTGAAGTAGAGATCAATGACCTCCTCACTATGTCATGCCATCCTTTTGCTTGAGGTATGAGATCACCTCTCCGAAGTTTGAGTGGTCGGCCATGTGAATCCAATACCCAATCCGTGCCTACTCTGCATAAGTCACTCACCACATCCACATATCTTGGGTCATTTTCAACCCTTTCTTCATAGCTAGGTCGTTTGAACTGTTTGTGCTTGACCCTTAGCACCCTATTGATGGTGTCCGGGCTAAAATCAACATCCACACCTCTTACATAGCTCATGTATGGTTCTTCATCATCATATTCTCTTATCACATTAGTGAAGAACTCATGGATGAGAAGCATGCTCACTTCTTGAGGTTGGTCACAGAGAAGCTCCCATCCCCTTTCTCTGATTATTTTTTGTATCTCAGGATATTCATCTTTTTTAAGCTTGAATGGTAGCTCTGGAACAACATCTTTGCTTGACATCCAACTAAAGATCCGCTCATTGTGTTTGGATTTGAATCTTCTTTCATCAAATTCATCTTCTCTCCTATCCCTTGATGATGAGGCCATTGAGATTCACTTGCAAGATTGAATCTCCCCAACACCAAACTTAGATGAATGCTTGTCCTCAAGCACAAGGAAAATGATTGTGAATGAGAGATGTGAGGTAAGCACGGTGACTTAGAAAATGATGGTGAAGGAGATTGAGTGTTTCGGTTATGTGAGAGATGTGATGCTTCAAGAGGAGTTTTGTTGGGTAAAGATGAGGTTCAAGGTTAGAATTTGTGAAACATGGAGTAGGTTGGAGGTTGAGTATGAGTTCGGTTAGTGAAGTGAAAGTTGGTGGGTAGAAGAATGAATGATGAATGAATATGGTTGAAGTATTTAAAGTGAAAGTTGGTGGGAAAGCATTTAAGGCTCGGTCATGGCATGCTTCCTTGTGCATAATGCATGTTGATTTCTTTTTCCCCATGTACAAAGTTCAAAATTCATGTGACTTCCCTTCCTTGTGTATCCGTGACCTCCATCCAAGATTCCCCATCATTTCTTTCTTTCTTTCATTATATGCTTCCAAGATTCCCCATCACCTCTTTCTTTCTTTCCTGCAACAAAATGCCAAAAGCTTAAGATTCTTAAAGTGACATTAATAGCTAGAAGCTTATGATGATATTCTATGCAAAATTAACTAAGCTAAAATTAAAAATTTATGAATTGATTCCCTAATCTAATTTTCTAGCATTAATAATGTAAGTAAAGACACCAAACTTAGTTTATGACTAAGTGTTATATGGAATTAATTTCAAAGGTAGCCACATCAAACTTAGTATTTTACCTACATTATATGCTATTTTCACGTATGCATGGACACCAAACTTAGTTTGTGGCTAAGTGTTGTAGAACACACATTTTCCATTACTTCAAGATTGGCCACACCAAACTTAGTGCCTTGCATACACCATGTACTAGTCTACTTGATCATTATTGGTTACTAAAACATGAAATTAAAAGACTCCCTGTGCATGGGTTGCCTCCCATGAAGCGCTTTGTTTATTGTCCTTAGCTCGACATTGCAGCTTCTTTGCTCATGTTAAGAGTTGCACACTCTCTTCCTTGCTCCAAGGGCCACCAAAATAGTGCTTTACCCTATGTCCATTGACTGTGAAGGTTTGTTTTGAGGCTTCATCAAGCAATTCAACATAGCCATGAGGTGATACTTTGGTGATGGTGTATGGACCAGTCCATCTAGACCTCAGCTTCCCAGGGAAGATCTTCAATCTTGAATTGAATAATAACACCTTTTGGCCTGGTTCAAATGTTCTTTGAGAGATCCTCTTATCATTCCATCTCTTGCTCTCTCCTTGTATATTTTGGCATTGTCATATGCCTCCAATCTGAACTCCTCAAGCTCATTGAGTTGTAGCAACCTCTTCTCTCCTGCTGCTTGAGCATCTAGATTTAGAAGTTTGGTGGCCCAGAAAGCCTTATGTTCAAGCTCTACAGGGAGGTGGCATGCCTTTCCATACACCAACTGAAATGGAGATTTTCCTATGGGTGTTTTGAAGGCTGTCCTATATGCCCAAAGTGCATCATCCAGCTTCCTAACCCAATCCTTTCTTGTTGTTCCCACAGTTTTCTCCAAGATCCTTTTTAGCTCTCTGTTGGCAAGTTCAGCTTGTCCATTGGTTGTGGGTGATATGGGGTAGCTACTTTCTGTGTAAACCATACTTGTGGAGTAAGGAATTGAGTTGCTTGTTGCAAAAGTGGCTTTCCCCATCACTTATAAGTCCTTTGGTACTCCAAATCTGTGAGATGTTCTTCTTGAGGAATTGCAAGACCACGTTGGTATCACATGTGGTGTGCTATTGTTCTATTTGGGACATACTCTACCTACCAGGATTATTGAACTTGTAGG